>NC_092629.1:35574974-35708982 GCF_039555335.1 Amphiura filiformis
TTTTAGCGTGGCATTAGGCCGAATGCCCATTGTTTAAATCGCACAGAGTAGCCGTGCGCGTTTTAGGTTTTTTACGCTATAGGACCTATCTTCTGAAGATAGCATTTAGAATCTCATCCCTAGTCATTGCATCTTTCTACTCTAGAACTTAAGTAACGTTTTACATTTATTTCTCTAAATTTTTACTTCATCGTGTAGCGACGAATATTTTCTTTCTAATACATCAGTCCCGATCAGAAAGTTTAAAGCGACATTATAGATTCATCACTTTCCGCATCTGCCTGTTTCTCTATTTATACCTCTTTTTTTTTTTTTTTGTTTAGCGTGGAGTTAGGCATGTTAGGCCGAATGCCGATTGTTTAAATCGCGCAGAGTAGCCGTGCGAGTTTTAGGGTTTTTTACGCTATAGGGCCTATCTTCTGAAGATAGCATTTAGAATCTCATCCCGAGTCATTGCATCTTTCTACTCTAGAAGTAACGTTTTACGTTAATTTCTCTAAATTTTACTTCATCGTGTAGCGACGAATTTTTCTTCCTAATACATCAGTCCCGATCAGAAAGAGTAAAGCGACATTACAGATTCATCACTTTCCGCATCTGCCTGTTTCTCTATTTCTACCACAGAATTAAATCTAATTCTGTGATTTCTACCTCTTTTTCAACCCTTTATTTTTAGCGTGGCATTAGGCCGAATGCCGATTGTTTAAATCGCGCAGAGTAGCCGTGTGAGTTTTAGGGTTTTTTACGCTATAGGGCCTATCTTCTGAAGATAGCATTTAGAATCTCATCCCTAGTCATTGCACCTTTGTACTCTAGAAGTAACGTTTTACGTTTATTTCTCTAAATTTTACTTCATCGTGTAGCGACGATTTTTTCTTTCTAATACATCAGTCCCGATCAGAAAGTGTAAAGCGACATTACAGATTCATCACTTTCCGCATCTGCCTGTTTCTCTATTTATACCTCTTTTTCAACCCTTTATTTTTAACGTGGCATTAGGCCGAATGCCGAGTGTTTAAATCGCGCAGAGTAGCCGTGCGCGTTTTGGGGTTTTTACGCTATAGCGCCTATCTTCTGAAGATAGCATTTAGAATCTCATCCCTAGTCATTGCATCTTTCCACTCTAGAAGTAACGTTTTACATTTATTTCTCTAAATTTTACTTCATCGTGTAGCGACGAATTTTATCTTTCTAATACATCAGTCAGTCCCGATCAGAAAGTTTCAAGCGACATTGCAGATTCATCACTTTCCGCATCTGTCTGTTTCTCTATTTATACCTCTTTTCCAACCCTTTTATTTTAGCGTGGCATTAGGCCGAATGCCGATTGTTTAAATCGCGCAGAGTAGCAGTGCGAGTTTAGGGTTTTTACGCTATAGGTCTTTCTTCTGAGATAGCATTTAAAATCTCATCCCTAGTCATTGCATCTTTCTACTCTAGAAGTAACGTTTTACATTTATTTCTCTCAATTTTTATTTCATCGTGGAGCGACTAATTTTTTCTTTCTTATACATCAGTCCCGATCAGAAAGTTTAAAGCGACATTATAAATTCATCAATTTCCGCATCTGCCTGTTTCTCTATTTCTACCTCTTTTTCAACCCTTTATTTTTAGCGTGGCATTAGGCCGAATGCCGATTGTTTAAATCGCGCAGAGTAGCGGTGTGAGTTTTAGGGTTTTTTACGCTATAGGGCCTATCTTCTGAAGATAGCATTTAGAATCTCATCCCTAGTCATTGCACCTTTGTACTCTAGAAGTAACGTTTTACGTTTATTTCTCTAAATTTTTACTTCATCGTGTAGCGACGAATTTTTTCTTTCTAATACATCCGTCCCGATCAGAAAGTGTAAAGCGACATTACAGATTCATCACTTTCCGCATCTGCCTGTTTCTCTATTTATACCTCTTTTTCAACCCTTTATTTTTTAACGTGGCATTAGGCCGAATGCCGAGTGTTTAAATCGCGCAGAGTAGCCGTGCGCGTTTTAGGTTTTTTACGTTATAGCGCCTATCTTCTGAAGATAGCATTTAGAATCTCGTCCCTAGTCATTGCATCTTTCCAGTCTAGAAGTAACGTTTTACATTTATTTCTCTAATTTTTTACTTCATCGTGTAGCGACGAATTTCATCTTTCTAATACATCAGTCAGTCCCGATCAGAAAGTTTCAAGCGACATTGCAGATTCATCACTTTCCGCATCTGTCTGTTTCTCTATTTATACCTCTTTTCCAACCCTTTGATTTTTAGCGTGGCATTAGGCCGAATGCCGATTGTTTAAATCGCGCAGAGTAGCAGTGCGAGTTTAGATTTTTTTACGCTATAGGGCCTTTCTTCTGGAGATAGCATTTAAAATCTCATCCCTAGTCATTGCATCTTTCTACTCTATAAGTAACGTTTTACATTTATTTCTCTCAATTTTATTTCATCGTGGAGCGACGAATTTTTTCTTTCTTATACATCAGTCCCGATCAGAAAGTTTAAAGCGACATTATAAATTCATCAATTTCCGCATCTGCCTGTTTCTCTATTTCTACCTCTTTTCCAACCCTTTATTTTTAGCGTGGCATTAGGCCGAATGCCGATTGTTTAAATCGCGCAGAGTAGCGGTGTGAGTTTTAGGGTTTTTTACGCTATAGGGCCTATCTTCTGAAGATAGCATTTAGAATCTCATCCCTAGTCATTGCACCTTTGTACTCTAGAAGCAACGTTTTACGTTTATTTCTCTAAATTTTTACTTCATCGTGTAGCGACGAATTTTTTCTTTCTAATACATCAGTCCCGATCAGAAAGTGTAAAGCGACATTACAGATTCATCACTTTCCGCATCTGCCTGTTTCTCTATTTATACCTCTTTTTCAACCCTTTATTTTTAACGTGGCATTAGGCCGAATGCCGAGTGTTTAAATCGCGCAGAGTAGCCGTGCGTTTTAGGGTTTTTTACGTTATAGCGCCTATCTTCTGAAGATAGCATTTAGAATCTCGTCCCTAGTCATTGCATCTTTCCAGTCTAGAAGTAACGTTTTACATTTATTTCTCTAATTTTTACTTCATCGTGTAGCGACGAATTTTATCTTTCTAATACATCAGTCAGTCCCGATCAGAAAGTTTCAAGCGACATTGCAGATTCATCACTTTCCGCATCTGTCTGTTTCTCTATTTATACCTCTTTTTCCAACCCTTTGATTTTAGCGTGGCATTAGGCCGAATGCCGATTGTTTAAATCGCGCAGAGTAGCAGTGCGAGTTTAGATTTTTTTTTACGCTATAGGGCCTTTCTTCTGGAGATAGCATTTAAAATCTCATCCCTAGTCATTGCATCTTTCTACTCTATAAGTAACGTTTTACATTTATTTCTCTCAATTTTTATTTCATCGTGGAGCGACGAATTTTTTCTTTCTTATACATCAGTCCCGATCAGAAAGTTTAAAGCGACATTACAGATTCATCACTTAATTTCCGCATCTGCCTGTTTCTCTATTTCTACCTCTTTTTCAACCATTTATTTTAGCGTGGCATTAGGTCGAATGCCGATTGTTTAAATCGCGCAGAGTAGCCGTGCGAGTTTTAGAGTTTTACGCTATAGGGCCTATCTTCTGAAGATAGCATTTAGAATCTCATCCCTAGTCATTGCATCTTTCTACTCTAGAAGTAACGTTTTACGTTTATTTCTCTAAATTTTACTTCATCGTGTAACGACGCATTTTTTCTTTCAAATACATCAGTCCCGATCAGAAAGTTTAATGCGACATTACAGATTCATCACTTTCCGCATCTGCCTGTTTCTCTATTTATACTTCTTTTTACCCCTTTTGTTTAGCGTGGAGTTAGGCATGTTAGGCCGAATGCCGATTGTTTAAATCGCGCAGAGTAGCCGTGCGCGTTTTAGGGTTTTTACGCTATAGTGCCTATCTTCTGAAGATAGCATTTAGAATCTCATCCCTAGTCATTGCATCTTTCTACTCTAGAAGTAACGTTTTACATTTATTTCTCTCAATTTTTATTTCATCGTGGAGCGACGAATTTTGTCTTTCTTATACATCAGTCCCGATCAGAAAGTTTAAAGCGACATTACAAATTCATCAATTTCCGCATCTGCCTGTTTCTCTATTTATACCTCTTTTTTAACCCTTTATTTTTAACGTGGCATTAGGCCGAATGCCGATTGTTTAAATCGCGCAGAGTAGCCGTGCGCGTTTTAGGTTTTTACGCTATAGCGCCTATCTTCTGAAGATAGCATTTAGAATCTCATCCCTAGTCATTGCATCTTTCCACTCTAGAAGTAACGTTTTACATTTATTTCTCTAAATTTTTACTTCATCGTGTAGCGACGAATATTATCTTTCTAATACATCAGTCAGTCCCGATCAGAAAGTTTCAAGCGACATTACAGATTCATCACTTTCCGCATCTGCCTGTTTCTCTATTTATACCTCTTTTCCAACCCTTTGATTTTAGCGTGGCATTAGGTCGAATGCCGATTGTTTAAATCGCGCAGAGTAGCAGTGCGAGTTTAGGGTTTTTTACGCTATAGGGCCTTTCTTCTGAAGATAGCATTTAAAATCTCATCCCTAGTCATTGCATCTTTCTACTCTATAAGTAACGTTTTACATTTATTTCTCTCAATTTTTATTTCATCGTGTAGCGACGAATTTTTTCTTTCTATTACATCAGTCCCGATCAGAAAGTTTAAAGCGACATTACAGATTCATCACTTTCTGCATCTGCCTGTTTCTCTATTTCTACCTCTTTTTCAACCCTTTATCTTTAGCGTGGCATTAGGCCGAATGCCGATTGTTTAAATCGCGCAGAGTAGCCGTGCGTTGATTTTTTTCTCTATAGGGCCTATCTTCTGAAGATAGCATTTAGAATCTCATCCCTAGTCTTTGCATCTTTCTACTCTAGAAGTAACGTTTTACATTTATTTCTCTCAATTTTTATTTCATCGTGGAGCGACGAATTTTTTCTTTCTTATACATTAGTCCCGATCAGAAAGTGTAAAGCGACATTACAGATTCATCACTTTCCGCATCTGCCTGTTTCTCTATTTCTACCTCTTTTTCAACCATTTATTTTTAGCGTGGCATTAGGTCGAATGCCGATTGTTTAAATCGCGCAGAGTAGCCGTGCGAGTTTTAGAGTTTTTACGCTATAGGGCCTATCTTCTGAAGATAGCATTTACAATCTCATCCCTAGTCATTGCATCTTTCTACTCTAGAAGTAACGTTTTACGTTTATTTCTCTAAATTTTTACTTCATCGTGTAGCGACGAATTTTTTCTTCCTAATACATCAGTCCCGATCAGAAAGTGTAAAGCGACATTACAGATTCATCACTTTCCGCATCTGCCTGTTTCTCTATTTATACCTCTTTTTCAACCCTTTATTTTTAACGTGGCATTACGCCGAATGCCGATTGTTTCATTCGCGCAGAGTAGCCGTGCGCGTTTTAGGGTTTTTACGCTATAGCGCCTATCTTCTGAAGATAGCATTTAGAATCTCATCCCTAGTCATTGCATCTTTCTACTCTAGAAGTAACGTGTTACGTTTATTTCTCTAAATTTTTATTTCATCGTGTAGCGACGAATTTTTTCTTTCTATTACATCAGTCCCGATCAGAAAGTTTAAAGCGACATTACAGATTCATCACTTTCCGCTTCTGCCTGTTTCTCTATTTATACCTCTTTTTTACCCCTTTTGTTTAGCGTGGAGTTAGGCATGTTAGGCCGAATGCCGATTGTTTAAATCATGCAGAGTATCCGTGCGAGTTTAGGGGTTTTTACGCTATAGGGCCTTTCTTCTGAAGATAGCATTTAGAATCTCATCCCTAGTCATTGCATCTTTCTACTCTAGAAGTAACGTTTTACATTTATTTCTCTCGATTTTTATTTCATCGTGGAGCGACGAATTTTTTCTTTCTTATACATCAGTCCTGATCAGAAAGTTTAAAGCGACATTACAGATTCATCACTTTCCGCATCTGCCTGTTTCTCTATTTCTACCTCTTTTTCAAACCTTTATTTTTAACGTGGCATTAGGTCGAATGCCGATTGTTTAAATCGCGCAGAGTAGCCGTGCGAGTTTCAGAGTTTTTACGCTATAGGGCTTATCTTCTGAAGATAGCATTTAGAATCTCATCCCTAGTCATTGCATCTTTCTACTCTAGAAGTAACGTTTTACGTTTATTTCTCTAAATTTTACTTCATCGTGTAGCGACGAATTTTTCTTTCTAATACATCAGTCCCGATCAGAAAGTTTAATGCGACATTACAGATTCATCACTTTCCGCATCTGCCTGTTTCTCTATTTTCTACCTCTTTTCAACCCTTTATTTCTAGCGTGGCATTAGGCCGAATGCCGATTGTTTAAATCGCGCAGAGTAGCCGTGTGAGTTTTAGGGTTTTTTACGCTATAGGGCCTATCTTCTGAAGATAGCATTTAGAATCTCATCCCTAGTCATTGCATCTTTCTACTCTAGAAGTAACGTTTTACATTTATTTCTCTCAATTTTTATTTCATCGTGGAGCGACGAATTTTGTCTTTCTTATACATCAGTCCCGATCAGAAAGTTTAAAGCGACATTACAAATTCATCAATTTCCGCATCTGCCTGTTTCTCTATTTATACCTCTTTTTTTATTTTTTTTTTTTAACGTGGCATTAGGCCGAATGCCGAGTGTTTAAATCGCGCAGAGTAGCAGTGCGAGTTTAGGGTTTTTTACGCTATAGGGCCTTTCTTCTGGAGATAGCATTTAAAATCTCATCCCTAGTCATTGCATCTTTCTACTCTATAAGTAACGTTTTACACTTATTTCTCTCAATTTTTATTTCATCGTGTAGATTTCATGCTGCGATTACAGTCAGTCCCGATCAGAAAGTTTAAAGCGACATTACAGATTCATCACTTTCCGCATCTGCCTGTTTCTCTATTTCTACCTCTTTTTCAACCCTTTATCTTTAGCGTGGCATTAGGCCGAATGCCGATTGTTTAAATCGCGCAGAGTAGCCGTGTGAGTTTTAGGGTTTTTACGCTATAGGGCCTATCTTCTGAAGATAGCATTTAGAATCTCATCCCTAGTCTTTGCATCTTTCTACTCTAGAAGTAACGTTTTACATTTATTTCTCTCAATTTTTATTTCATCGTGGAGCGACGAATTTTTTCTTTCTTATACATTAGTCCCGATCAGAAAGTGTAAAGCGACATTACAGATTCATCACTTTCCGCATCTGCCTGTTTCTCTATTTCTACCTCTTTTTCAACCATTTATTTTTAGCGTGGCATTAGGTCGAATGCCGATTGTTTAAATCGCGCAGAGTAGCCGTGCGAGTTTTAGAGTGTTTTACGCTATAGGGCCTATCTTCTGAAGATAGCATTTACAATCTCATCCCTAGTCATTGCATCTTTCTACTCTAGAAGTAACGTTTTACGTTTATTTCTCTAAATTTTTACTTCATCGTGTAGCGACGATTTGTTTCTTCCTAATACATCAGTCCCGATCAGAAAGTGTAAAGCGACATTACAGATTCATCACTTTCCGCATCTGCCTGTTTCTCTATTTATACCTCTTTTTCAACCCTTTATTTTTAACGTGGCATTAGGCCGAATGCCGATTGTTTAAATCGCGCAGAGTAGCCGTGCGCGTTTTAGGGTTTTTACGCTATAGCGCCTATCTTCTGAAGATAGCATTTAGAATCTCATCCCTAGTCATTGCATCTTTCTACTCTAGAAGTAACGTGTTACGTTTATTTCTCTAAATTTTTATTTCATCGTGTAGCGACGAATTTTTTCTTTCTATTACATCAGTCCCGATCAGAAAGTTTAAAGCGACATTACAGATTCATCACTTTCCGCTTCTGCCTGTTTCTCTATTTATACCTCTTTTTTACCCCTTTGTTTAGCGTGGAGTTAGGCATGTTAGGCCGAATGCCGATTGTTTAAATCATGCAGAGTATCCGTGCGAGTTTAGGGTTTTTTACGCTATAGGGCCTTTCTTCTGAAGATAGCATTTAGAATCTCATCCCTAGTCATTGCATCTTTCTACTCTAGAAGTAACGTTTTACATTTATTTCTCTCGATTTTTTTATTTCATCGTGGAGCGACGAATTTTTTTAGGTTTCTTATACATCAGTCCTGATCAGAAAGTTTAAAGCGACATTACAGATTCATCACTTTCCGCATCTGCCTGTTTCTCTATTTCTACCTCTTTTTCAAACCTTTATTTTTTTACGTGGCATTAGGTCGAATGCCGATTGTTTAAATCGCGCAGAGTAGCCGTGCGAGTTTCAGAGTTTTTTACGCTATAGGGCTTATCTTCTGAAGATAGCATTTAGAATCTCATCCCTAGTCATTGCATCTTTCTACTCTAGAAGTAACGTTTAACATTTATTTCTATCAATTTTTATTTCATCGTGGAGCGACGAATTTTTTCTTTCTTATACATCAGTCCCGATCAGAAAGTTTAAAGCGACATTACAGATTCATCACTTTCCGCATCTGCCTGTTTCTCTATTTCTACCTCTTTTTCAACCCTTTATTTTAGCGTGGCACTATAGGCCGAATGCCGATTGTTTAAATCGCGCAGAGTAGCCGTGTGAGTTTTAGGGTTTTTACGCTATAGGGCCTATCTTCTGAAGATAGCATTTAGAATCTCATCCCTAGTCATTGCATCTTTCTACTGTAGAAGTAACGTTTTACGTTTATTTCTCTAAATTTTTACTTCATCGTGTAGCGACGAATTGTTTCTTTCTAATACATCAGTCCCGATCAGAAAGTTTAAAGCGACATTACAGATTCATCACTTTCCGCATCTGCCTGTTTCTCTATTTATACCTCTTTTTTACCCCTTTTGTTTAGCGTGGAGTTAAATCCCGATCAGAAAGTTTCAAGCGACATTACAGATTCATCACTTTCCGCTTCTGCCTGTTTCTCTATTTATACCTCTTTTCCAACCCTTTGATTTTAGCGTGGCATTAGGCCGAATGCCGATTGTTTAAATCGCGCAGAGTAGCAGTGCGAGTTTAGGGTTTTTTACGCTATAGGGCCTTTCTTCTGAAGATAGCATTTAGAATCTCATCCCTAGTCATTGCATCTTTCTACTCTAGAAGTAACGTTTTACATTTATTTCTCTCAATTTTTATTTCATCGTGGAGCGACAAATTTTTCTTTCTTATACATCAGTCCCGATCAGAAAGTTTCAAGCGACATTACAGATTCATCACTTTCCGCATCTGCCTGTTTCTCTATTTATACCTCTTTTCCAACCCTTTGATTTTAGCGTGGTATTAGGCCGAATGCCGATTGTTTAAATCGCGCAGAGTAGCAATGCGAGTTTACGGTTTTTTACGCTATAGGGCCTTTCTTCTGAAGATAGCATTTAAAATCTCATCCCTAGTCATTGCATCTTTCTACTCTAGAAGTAACGTTTTACATTTATTTCTCTCAATTTTATTTCATCGTGTAGCGACGAATTTTTTTTTTCTAATACATCAGTCCCGATCAGAAAGTTTAAAGCGACATTACAGATTCATAACTTTCCGCACAGCCGTGCGCGTTTTAGGTTTTTACGCTATAGGACCTATTAGGCGGTCACTTTCCGCATCTGCCTGTTTCTCTATTTCTACCTCCTTTTCACCTCTTTTTTTAAGCGTGGCATTAGGCCGAATGCCGATTGTTGAAATCGCGCAGATTAGCCGTTCCCGTTTTAGGGCTTTTTACGCTATAGGGTCTATCTTCTGAAGATAGCATTTAGAATCTCATGCTATCTTCTGTAGATACAGCGAAACAAAAGTCCTAATACGCGCACGGCTGCTCTGCGCGAATTAAAAAATCGGCATTCGGCCTAATGCCGCACTATTAAAAAAAAGTGGGAAAAAGAAGTAAAAATAGAGAAACAGGCAGATGCGGAAAGTGTTGGGTTTGTAATATCGCTTTAAACTTTCTGATCGGGACTGATGTATTAGAAAAAAAAAAAAAAATATTTCTTAATTTTTAAAAATTAGATCAAAATATCTGGGACCAGTTTTTTTATTTTTTTTTATTTTGACCAATTTCACCAAAAATATTTGAAATTTGAGCCAAAATCGGGCTTTTTTATGATTTTTTTGCATTTTTGACCATTTTTGGTGAAAATTTCTCAAAGTTGAAAAAAAAAAAAAAAAATGAAAAATCGGGTCCTAGATATTTTGATCTAGTTTTAAAAATTAATAAAAAAATGTTGGCCCAAGAAATTTTTTGTTACGATGCACGAAAAGAAGTGGACCAAAACCGTTATTTTTGGGATTTTGGGCCAAAAGTGCCATTTTGGCCCAAATTTGACCTCACAGATGAACTTATCAAGTCTTTGCCATTCTAAATATGTATACTTTTATATACTTTGGACCAACAATTTAGAAGTTATGAGGCCCGAAAGTTTCCATATTTCCAGGGTTCAGACCAACCTTAACATAAGAACATTAAACTTAATTCACATTTAGGCGCAATTTGTATTGTCACGTCCCTCTTCTGAGTACATGCAGCCACGTGGACTTATTGCTTTCATCCCTCTGATACTGGGAACCTTTGAGCTAGCAGCCGTTTCACCATGGAAGTCCATATGCCTCTGTTTGTGACCATACTCCTTGCATTGTATATAGATTGATGTAATCCCAAGTTCTTGGCAGCTGCTTTGCAAGCCAGCGTTTTAGGGGTCTACCTCTAGGCCTATATGTCCAGGTATTCTACATTCAAGGGCATGTTTAGGGAATCTGTCCTGTGGCATCCGCACGATGTGTTCAAAGTAGAACAGTTGTTTGGCTTTGATTTTGTCTAATATTGTGACCTTGCTGTTTGTTGCCTCTCTGTGTGTTCCTTAGCCTCTCTTCTGGAGACTCCCATGATCCATCTTAAACAGGACATCTCAAACACCAACCTGAATCCCTCTCTCTATTTTCTTGAGCGTCCAAGCTTCTGAGCCATATGTTGCTATTGACAAGATTAGCACCTGGTAAAGTTCCATTTTTGTGTCAGTACTGATTTCGTTTGACTTCCATATTGTGGTTAACTTTTGCATGCTTCCCATTGCCAGTTCAATCCTCCGTTTGATGTCTTCCTTACTAGTTGAGTTCTCTGTAATGACCCCTCTCAGGTATATAGGTGAAGGTTAGGACTTGCTTCAGTTGGTCACTTTATATGAAAATGGTTATTGGGTGGCTGACTTTGTTGATGATCTGAACTTCAGTGTTCCCCTTAGCATGTTATAGTGAGGCCAAATTTCTTGCTTTGAGTGTGGACTAGAGTAACAAGTGATTGAAGATCTTCCTCTGAATCTGGCATTATTCAATGTCATCAGCAAACCGCAGGTTGTTGAGGGTTTTGCCTTGGATTTTAATGCCAGTGTCCAGGTCCCGGATTGCCAGTATCCAGGTCCTGGATTGCTAAGCTGATGACTAATTCAAGCAGTATGCTAAATAACTGTCGCAATAACATGCAGCCACAGTCCAACAGAAATATGTACATGCATAACCTTTGACCCATTATTTCATCCGGTTCTGAGGTTATACATTTCTGAAACAAATTATTTTCCTGTTTCGTTTTCCGAGAAGAGTAGTTCTAGACAAATTACGATTGAACCGGTACATTTAAAAAAAATTGGCCTCTGTGCATGAGATATTTGACGTTTGACCTATATTACTCTATAACTCCTGAACTAACCACCCTAGTGCAATACGGTATGGCAATTGACTTTCTTATTCCTAGCAATGAGGGAAACAATTTGAGGTATGATACAACATAATAGAACACATTTTAAATGCTGAACCCATTATGACCTTCGACCTCTCGTGTGAAGCATAGGGGGCATACAAAAATGGAACCAATTCTAGTTTTATCATTTGAGATGTAAGAATGCCAAAAAACATTGGTTCCACTAATGTAGCATGACAAAATGCTACCTCAAATATCACTACACAGCGCCATGTACGCTACTTTATAAAGCATTGTAATTTCTTTCACACCCCTGTCAAATCTGCTACTTCCCAATAACTACAATGTACTAAATAGTAACAGACTAATGTGTGAGCAGACCCTATGGTCTGTGTCTGCAACCAGTATTAATGAAAATCAGTCTCATCACAGACCCACTGCACACCGACATCGCCTGGTTAATAATTACATTGTACAACAGAGACACTAAAATGAATACACGGGAATGTGCTATGCACGATTTGATATTCAGACGATAAATCTTTGGATACCGGGGTAGAAAATGATGAATATCTCCCGTAATTGTTTTTATTCTAAAGAAGCCATATTTCGATGCTTGCACTTGATTGAATATATGTGTTGAAAGGATAATATTATGATAGTCGTTAGCTTGCGTATTGAGAAAGAACCGTGCGTATTGAGCTAAAAAACTGACAAAATTCTGATTTTATATGTGCCGAACTATAGCGCAGCGTAGGCCACTCGTCAATAGTTGTCAATAGCCTCAGTCGGATGTTCCTCGGCCCATTATGCGTCTCAAAACTATTAAACAGGTCGGAACAAAATGGCCATGCGTGGCTGTGGATTCAAACGACCATGGCGATTTCTGCCATGAAGATATCGGGGCGATGATAAACATACTGACGAGGTGGCATTCCCCGACTAGCTTTAAAGATGTGTAATAGAACCTGGTGTACTTTTATACACCCACATAATATCCCAAGTGGGCTCATTTTTAAGATAAAAATCCTCCTTAATTAAAGTGCCACTTCGTTGAGAAAAAAATGCTAAAACAATAATAATTGAAAATAAGGTCATCATATTATGTATGCTGTGATCCTTAATCTACATACAGAAATATTTATTTTGGCAACCATAGTTCTCGAGAAGCAAGATCACTGAACTACAATAAAAATCAAAAGCATGCCAAATGAAATTAGAAATAATACCCGGTGTAATCCCTACACCGTTAAATGTCTTGTTTTTGTCCTCCTGCGGCCATGCACAAGCGTTGGTCTCGGTTTCAGCTCGTGACGAAGAAGCACAAACCAGCTTGGAAGCGAGACTAGCAATATGTACGTGCGTATGAACGTCCGTACGAACGTACAGACCGCGCGAGACGTATGCAACATCACAATCTCATTATTATTATTATTATTATTATTATTATTATTATTATTATTATTATTATTATTATTATTATTATTATTATTATTATTATTATTGTTAATTTATTTATTATCAGACGATGGACACTGAAATGTCACAACTAAACACCAATAAGAGATCTCATAGCGTTGCTGATGACACTGAAAAAGCCACTAGCCACAACGTTGTCATGGTTGTTGATGACATCAATAACGATACTGACAACATCGACGCGACTGATATTATTGCAACTAATAACGCCGGTGTCGGTGTCGCCGATAATCATGATAAAACTGTTGATGTCGCCCTTAGCACTCTTGATGGCGCCAATAGCGCAGCTGGTGGCGTCAGTAAATCATGAATGACAATATCGCTGATAATAATACTGCAACTGATAACGCCGGTGATATTGTCGCCCATAATAATGATAAGGCTTCTGTTTTCGCCGTTGTCACTCTTAATAGCAAGGCCGGTGACGCAAGTAAAATTATGAATGAAAATATCGATAATGGTAATATTGCAACTGATAACGCCAGTGGTGGCATTGCCGATAACAACGATAACACCCCAATGTCTCCGTTATTGGCGCTAGTGAAATTGTGAATGACAGTACCGCTACTGATGATGCAATTAACACGGCTGTTGACGCCAATAGCGCGGCTGTATAGCGCAGATATTACAGCTTATGATGAAGATATCGCTAGTAGCGCATACCCCAATCGTGTTATTTGGGCAAAGCGAGTTACATGGCGTATGCAATGTGCTGGTCTGTGATACACAGGAAACACCAGCGGGCATGCCCAGTTCAAATAACTCGACTCGACCCATTAAATAAAGCTTTACATTGCTAGTTCCACACTTATGACATTAGGGCCATCAAGCAAATCGTAGTTCATAAGAATTTCTCCGAAGTACAGGGATGGCAAAAACAGTTCCTCGTAGTAATTTATCGTTGTTACTGAGTTTTTTTTACAAAATTGTTGTTGTTTTAGCCCTCTTTACAACATAACTCAAGAACCACAGGACCTACAAGAGTATATCTGTGATATTTTAATTCTTCTACTCACTCGCTATAAAATTATCAATGCAATTTTTTGCCAAAGCTCACTACCATTCGCAAGATGCTGTGAACTACTAAATCGCAACAGTTTAAAATAGTTGCTAACCTTAAATCAATTTCTGTGTCTTTATTGTTACCAACACGTTACTCACAGTCGAATAATTATATTAAATTATGACGTTGCTGACGAGTTCCTGAGTTAATTACATACGTCATGCAGTTCTTGCTTACTAGCTGGGTTTTAACGGAGTTAGTTGTATTAAAGCAATAATGTGCCATTTGCATTAAGAATAGATTCCTATTTAAATGTTAGTTTTCACTGATCACATTGTCCGTTTTTAATTTCGAGCCAAACAAATGAGGTAAAGTGAAGATAATTGCGATTTCATTCCAGCGCACGACGTTGTTTGATGGTATGTTTTATAATGAAAGACAAAGATAAAGACAATTTATCGCGTCTGACGTCACCTGTCAATCAAACTCGAGCACGGTTTGTTTACAAGTGTCGTGATGATGACTTGCTGAACGCGGATTTATAACCGGGCGTCTTATTGTTAATTTTGCACCTTTCGACATGCAAACCATCTCAAAAGTTAGGTATTTATAGTAGGAAACTTTCTTTCTTCCTAGAAAAGCTGCTTTTTGCCTGGTAAAAGTACGGACTTTTCGCCATTTGCTGCTATTCCTTTTCTCCGATCAGCACCAGATAGATCGGTCTTCCTTTTACGCGCTGATTAACCTGTGTAAACCAATCAAGGATCGTACTTGACAGTGACATCAGACGCGATAAATTGTTTTTATCTCTGTCTTTAATTATAACAACCGAGACATTTTAAAGAAAAGTTGAACAATGATGGCGCTATTTATCTGAAATCCACAAGAGGTATTCAATTAAAATGGTATTAAAACACCCGCAAACAGACTAAGAAATGACAAGTGAATTTTCAAAAAAACTTTTTATTGTGTAATGTAAGATATAACTCATATTAATTTAAATTTAAAATATATGTAAATACATGTAGCGCCATCAATTTGCACAGAAATATTCAGCTTAAAGGATTAAATTTACCACAAACAAGCAGAAAGAGATCAATAATTTGATATAAAAACGAAAATCTATGTTAAAAATTGCTACAAAATATATTTTCATGTACACTTTAATAGTGTGGTAGCTGATGGTATTATTCAGGTTTAGAATTGAACATTATGTTTTGTTAAAAAAATTAATTAATGACCCCATCAAACAACCGTGAGCGCCTACAATGCGTGTATTAGCTCGCCGATTGTATTGCATGTATTTTTGCGCGGAGCATGAGCTGACGTTCACGAGAAGCAATCGATCGGTGAACTCTGAATAAATGCTGTAATTAAAACACTTCATGTATTTTAGTACATCACTCGGCATTATTAATTATCATGCAAAAAGTGGAAAAATTCAGGGTGTCGCCGTGGCGAAAATCACGCATTATAGTCCTGGCCCTGTCCTACAGACCCGTATACAATTTTTCAAGAGGAAAGTTTGAATGTTGATTCGAGTAGGGTATGCATAGGTCTTTCAAATTCTCTTAGGTGGAAAATTCCAAACCCGGGCAAACTCTGCATATGGCCATTTTTCAAAATGGCCGCCAAAATGTACTTATGAACCAGGTATAATGACAATAACTCTGAAACCATTTGACCTAGAGGGGTGATTGAGGTGTCTATCCCCACTAAATTAAGGCTGTCTGATTGAATGAAGGGGGTTTCATGGTTGTCTGAGGTCTAGGACACCTGAAATCCAAGATGGCTGCCCGTAGCAACCATATAATCATCATATTCGCCAGATAAAATGACAATAATTCTGAATCTGCTTGACCTACAAGGGTCATTAAGGTGTATATCCCCACTAAATCAAGGCTTTCTGATTTGATAAAGGGAGTTTCATGGTTGTCCGAGGTCTAGGACACCTGAAAAAACCAAGATAGCCGCTCATAGCAACCCGATAACCATCATATTAGCCAGATGAAATGACAATAATTCGGAATCTGCTTGACCTGCAAGGACCATTGAGGTCTCTATCCCTATGAAATCAAGACTGTCTAATTGGATGTAGAGGGTGTCATGGTTGTCTGATGTCTAGGACCCCACAATCTAAGATGGCCGCCCATAGCAACCATATAAATATTCACATTAACCAGGTGAGATGACAATATCTCAATGATTATTTAACCCAGAAGAGCAATTAAGGTGTGTAACTTCGCTAAATCAAGGCTGTTTGATTAAATGATATCATGGTTGTCTGAAGTCGAAGTCGAGTCACACCAAATCCAGATGGCAGCCATAGCAACCACTATTAACCAAGTAAAATGTCATCAATTAGAACCTCTGTAACATATAGGCTGGATTAATGCCGCCAAAATACATTTTTTCACTCAAAAATGGGTTAGAGTGTCATAAAACAGCATTATAAACTTTAAATATTCAAAATAATCAATGAAAAAATGGCTTTGAGGGTTATAGCAGAAACATTTCTCCCCAAATTGTGTTGTTAATATGTTTCAAATCCAAAATGGCGCCGATTATGAGGTCCAAAATGGCCTCCAAAATACATTTTTTTACACTCAAAAATGGGTTAGAGTGGCATTAAAACAGCATTTATCAATGGTAAATGGCTTTGAGGGTTACAGATAGACACAAATCGTGTCATTCACAGGTGTCAAATTCAAAATGGCGCCCAAAGTGAAGCCCAAAATAGCGGCCAAATACATTTTTTCTCAGCTTTTGTAAACATATTTAAAATCTAATATGGTGCCCGTAATGAGGGTCAAAATGGCCGCCAAAATACTCAAAGCCATATGCCATGTGTATTTTGAAACTATACAGTTTTAATTCTGTTTTAATGTCGCCTGTAGTATGAAAAAAATACTTTAGCGGCCATTTTGGTTTTCATTTTTGGTTTCATTTTGGATTTAAAACATGTTAACGACCTAAATTTGGTACAAAATGTTTCTGTTGTAATCCCTAAAGCGGTTTACCATTGATTATTTTGAATATTTAATGTGTTTAATGCTGTTTTAATACTACTTATGACCGTTTAAAATGTATTTTGGCGGCCATTTTGGACCGCATAATGGACACCATTTTGGATTTGAAACATGTTAACAACACAATTTGGGGAGAAATGTTTCTGCTGTAACCCTCAAAGCCATTTACCATTGATAAGTTTGAATATTTTTGAATGTTATTAAAATGTGTTAAATGCTGTTTTAATGCCGCGCTAACCCATTTTTGAGTGAAAAAATGAATTTTGGAGGCCATTTTGGACCTCATAATCGGCGCCATTTTGGATTTAAAACATATTAACTGCATAATATGGGGAGACATGTTTCTGCTATAACCATCAAAGCCATTTTTCATTGATTATTTCAAATATTTATTGTTTATAATGCTGTTTTAATGCCACTCTAACCCATTTTTGAGTGAAAGAAAGTATTTTGGCGGCCATTTTGGACCTCATAATCGGCACCATTTTGGATTTGAAACATGTTAACAACACAATGTGGGGAGAAATGTTTCTGCTGTAACCCTCAAAGCCATTTACCATTGATAAGTTTGAATATTTAATGTGTTAAATGCTGTTTTAATACCACTCTAACCCATTTTTTTGAGTGAAAAATGTATTAATCCAGCCTCTATGTCACAGAGGTTCTAATTTCTGCATCTGCATCTGCATCTGTTAGCTACTGTGTAATCTCCAATAGGATGTCCAACACAGGGCGCTGACGCGGAGCAAGGCAGCGGGCAATTAACGAAGAAGGGCCCTCCTGGTTAACTCCAGAGGGTTGCAAGCTTGCAGCTGACGTTTGAAACTTTCTGTAGTTGGGGAATGCCTAATTGAAGGTGGAAGTGAGTTCCACTGTGCCGTTGTCCTAGGAAGATCAGAAAGGAATACTTGTAGCAGTCCTTCTGAGTGGGAATTTTCTTAAATGAAGTAGCAGATGTTTGTCTAGTAACTCTGTGATGACTGGTCTCCCCTTGATGCTAAATTTGCTGAGGTCAATAGCTGCAGATTGGTTTGTAGCTTTGTAAAGAAGGATAAGACGGGCTCTCAGGCGTCTCTCTTCTAATGTGGCCCATTCAAGGTCTTTCTTCATGGATGTTACACTACTTTCCCTGCTGTAGTTCCCTGTAGCAAATCTGGCAGCACGATTTTGCACCGCTTCAATGCGATCAATGGATACTTGGTGATAGGGGTCCCAAATTGTGCCACAATATTCAAGCTGCGGGCGCACAAGAGTCTTGTAGGCAATTGACTTCACTGCTGTACTGCAGTGATAGAAGTTTCTACGAAGCAGACCCAGGGTTTTGTTGGCCTTGGTTGTGGTTTTATTGATATGCTGATTCCAATTGAGTTTATTGTTAATGTTGACCCCGAAATAGGTGTGACTATCTGTAGACTGAAGTGGAACACCTCCCATGTTGTAGGTGCACATAACAGGGTTCTTCTTGTGGGTGATGTTTATTGAAAAACACTTTTTAGAGTTAAATCTCATGAGCCAATCGTCTTGCCAAGAGCACAGGGAATTAATATCTTGTTGCAGCACACTGTTGTCTGCTGGTGAATTGATCCTCTTGTACATAATGCAATCATCTGCTAGCAGTCTAACTGTTGACTTCACCCTCCTAGGCAGATCGTTGATGTACAGGAGGAACATGGCGGGACTAAATACAGCATACGCTCATAGCAACCCGATAACCATCATATTAGCCAGATGAAATGACAATAATTCGGAATCTGCTTGACCTGCAAGGACCATTGAGGTCTCTATCCCTATGAAATCAAGACTGTCTAATTGGATGTAGAGGGTGTCATGGTTGTCTGATGTCTAGGACCCCACAATCTAAGATGGCCGCCCATAGCAACCATATAAATATTCACATTAACCAGGTGAGATGACAATATCTCAATGATTATTTAACCCAGAAGAGCAATTAAGGTGTGTAACTTCGCTAAATCAAGGCTGTTTGATTAAATGATATCATGGTTGTCTGAAGTCGAAGTCGAGTCACACCAAATCCAGATGGCAGCCATAGCAACCACTATTAACCAAGTAAAATGTCATCAATTAGAACCTCTGTAACATATAGGCTGGATTAATGCCGCCAAAATACATTTTTTCACTCAAAAATGGGTTAGAGTGTCATAAAAACAGCATTATAAACTTTAAATATTCAAAATAATCAATGAAAAAAATGGCTTTGAGGGTTATAGCAGAAACATTTCTCCCCAAATTGTGTTGTTAATATGTTTCAAATCCAAAATGGCGCCGATTATGAGGTCCAAAATGGCCTCCAAAATACATTTTTTTAAACTCAAAAATGGGTTAGAGTGGCATTAAAACAGCATTTATCAATGGTAAATGGCTTTGAGGGTTACAGATAGACACAAATCGTGTCATTCACAGGTGTCAAATTCAAAATGGCGCCCAAAGTGAAGCCCAAAATAGCGGCCAAATACATTTTTTCTCAGCTTTTGTAAACATATTTAAAATCTAATATGGTGCCCGTAATGAGGGTCAAAATGGCCGCCAAAATACTCAAAGCCATATGCCATGTGTATTTTGAAACTATACAGTTTTAATTCTGTTTTAATGTCGCCTGTAGTATGAAAAAAATACTTTAGCGGCCATTTTGGTTTTCATTTTTGGCACCATTTTGGATTTAAAACATGTTAACGACCTAAATTTGGTACAAAATGTTTCTGTTGTAATCCCTAAAGCGGTTTACCATTGATTATTTTGAATATTTAATGTGTTTAATGCTGTTTTAATACTACTTATGACCGTTTAAAATGTATTTTGGCGGCCATTTTGGACCGCATAATGGACACCATTTTGGATTTGAAACATGTTAACAACACAATTTGGGGAGAAATGTTTCTGCTGTAACCCTCAAAACCATTTACCATTGATAAGTTTGAATATTTTTGAATGTTATTAAAATGTGTTAAATGCTGTTTTAATGCCGCGCTAACCCATTTTTTGAGTGAAAAAATGAATTTTGGAGGCCATTTTGGACCTCATAATCGGCGCCATTTTGGATTTAAAACATATTAACTGCATAATATGGGGAGACATGTTTCTGCTATAACCATCAAAGCCATTTTTCATTGATTATTTCAAATATTTAATGTGTTTAATGCTGTTTTAATACTACTTATGACCGTTTAAAATGTATTTTGGCGGCCATTTTGGACCTCATAATCGGCACCATTTTGGATTTGAAACATGTTAACAACACAATGTGGGGAGAAATGTTTCTGCTGTAACCCTCAAAGCCATTTACCATTGATAAGTTTGAATATTTAATGTGTTAAATGCTGTTTTAATACCACTCTAACCCATTTTTTTGAGTGAAAAAATGTATTAATCCAGCCTCTATGTCACAGAGGTTCTAATTTCTGCATCTGCATCTGCATCTGTTAGCTACTGTGTAATCTCCAATAGGATGTCCAACACAGGGCGCTGACGCGGAGCAAGGCAGCGGGCAATTAACGAAGAAGGGCCCTCCTGGTTAACTCCAGAGGGTTGCAAGCTTGCAGCTGACGTTTGAAACTTTCTGTAGTTGGGGAATGCCTAATTGAAGGTGGAAGTGAGTTCCACTGTGCCGTTGTCCTAGGAAGATCAGAAAGGAATACTTGTAGCAGTCCTTCTGAGTGGGAATTTTCTTAAATGAAGTAGCAGATGTTTGTCTAGTAACTCTGTGATGACTGGTCTCCCCCTTGATGCTAAATTTGCTGAGGTCAATAGCTGCAGATTGGTTTGTAGCTTTGTAAAGAAGGATAAGACGGGCTCTCAGGCGTCTCTCTTCTAATGTGGCCCATTCAAGGTCTTTCTTCATGGATGTTACACTACTTTCCCTGCTGTAGTTCCCTGTAGCAAATCTGGCAGCACGATTTTGCACCGCTTCAATGCGATCAATGGATACTTGGTGATAGGGGTCCCAAATTGTGCCACAATATTCAAGCTGCGGGCGCACAAGAGTCTTGTAGGCAATTGACTTCACTGCTGTACTGCAGTGATAGAAGTTTCTACGAAGCAGACCCAGGGCTTTGTTGGCCTTGGTTGTGGTTTTATTGATATGCTGATTCCAATTGAGTTTATTGTTAATGTTGACCCCCAAATAGGTGTGACTATCTGTAGACTGAAGTGGAACACCTCCCATGTTGTAGGTGCACATAACAGGGTTCTTCTTGTGGGTGATGTTTATTGAAAAACACTTTTTAGAGTTAAATCTCATGAGCCAATCGTCTTGCCAAGAGCACAGGGAATTAATATCTTGTTGCAGCACACTGTTGTCTGCTGGTGAATTGATCCTCTTGTACATAATGCAATCATCTGCTAGCAGTCTAACTGTTGACTTCACCCTCCTAGGCAGATCGTTGATGTACAGGAGGAACATGGCGGGACCCAATACAGTTCCCTGTGGAACTCCAGAAGACACATGCACCCTTTCTGATGACTCCCCATCTAATACCATCATCATCATCAGTCGGCTGCGGAGCAGGCGACTACAAGCTTTCTCCAACTAATGCGATCTTGGGCAAGCGAAACAATTTTGTTTGGCTGCAGCATCCCTTCAGTATCTCCCAGGAGGTGCTGGACATACTGTAAGTACAGTGTGCGCGGCCGTCCCGGTTTCCTCTTCCCATGTGGTGGAATATAAAGCGCATATTCTTTCACAGGCTCGCCATCTTCAAGACGCAGTATATGGCCGAGAAATTTGAGTTGATGAATCTTGACTCTGGCAACCAGTGGAGTGGTGTTGGTCAGGTTGTAGATGGTTTCGTTTGGAATCCGATCCACACGCTTGATGTTTAACATGACTCTGTAGCAAGATGTTGCAAATGCATTGATCTTGTTTTCCATGTCCTTGGTAATTACCCATGACTCGCACCCGTACAGAAAGACAGTAACACACGTTGTCTGAAACAGCTTGATTTTTGTTTCGATTGGCAGGGACGGGCTTCTCCAAAGGCGTTCCAGTTTCCAGAAAGCTGCCCAGGCTAGTGCTTTTCTTCTTTTTAGGTCTCCAACACTAGAGCCCATCTTGGAACCCAAATACCTGAAGTCTGTGACATGGTTGATGGTACTACCATAGACTTCAAGTGCTGGTTGGGCGTTACAGTTTGCAGTCATATATTCTGTCTTAGGTGCGCTGATTACAAGGCCTAGATCTGCTGCTGCAGTTGCAGTCCTAGTATGGAAGATTCCAGCAGGGCAATATCATCAGCAAAATCCAGGTCATTCAGCATCTTGGCAGGATACCTGCTTGACCGACGTGGGTAGGTAACAATTCCAGCGTCAATTCCAGAAGTTGATTTCATCAGAAGGTAGTCTACCAGGATAATAAACAGGAAAGGTGCCAACACATCACCCTGAAGCACTCCAGTTGTTACTTGGAAGGCTCTGAGATACTGCCATCTACCATAACGGCACTATTGGAGTCTTTGTAGAGCACCTGGATGGCATTGACCACAACCTTTTGTATTCCATAATGCCGCAGCACTGAAAACATGACGGACCTGTTGATGGAGTCGAAGGCTTTTTTGAAGTCCACAAAAGTGACTGTTAAGGGAAGTTGGTACTCCTTGAAGCCTTCCATGATCCTCCTCAAAATGTGTATTTGCTGAGCACAGCTGCGACCAGATCTAAAGCCAGCCTGGTTGCTTCTCAGTAAAGGATCAATGTGGGGTCGGATCCTGTTCAGAAGGATCTTGTTGTACACTTTTGCGGCAATGGACATAAGCGAAATACCACGGTAGTTTGTCATGAGAGAGAGGTCACCTTTCTTTGGTAGAGGAATGATTACATTCGTAACCCATTGACGTGGTGGTGTCAGCGTTGAGAATACTTCCATACAGAATTCGAGAATCATATCAATCATGCTACCCCTCCTCCCTGAAGTGCTTCTGCAGTTATAGCACAGTCCAATCCTGCTGCCTTGTTGGTCTTCATGGCTGCTATTGCTTTGACTACTTCTTCACGAGTTGGGGGCTCAGTGATAATAGGAAGATCTTCAACAGCTGGTGCAGGAAGTTCTGAAGCTGCTGTGCCACTGTCGTTGTTAAGGAGTGAGCTAAAATATTCCTTCCATTCCTCAAGCAGTTCATCTAATACCACTTGTTGTGATCTCCGGGTAAGAAAGTTTTGCATCCACGACAGTAAAGATCCTGTTATTCCGCTGTGCTTTAGTTTCTTTAACAGTCTCTGATGCGGAACCGTATCAAACGCCTTGCTGAAGTCCATTATGATACAGTCAACTTGGCCCTTCTGGTCCAGGACTTCAGCAAGGTCTTCGATTGTGGCTGCTAACTGCGTTTCACATGATCTCCCCTTTCGGAATCCATGTTGGTTTATATCCAAGAGAACTTCGTTGTCTTCCCAGTGATTCATTATTGTGTGGCAGATGATGTGCTCAAGGAAATATGCAAACCACTGAGGTTAACGAGATCGGGCGATAGTTCGATGGGAGGGAGCTGTCTCCTCCTTTAAATATCGGGACCACATTAGCGTGCAACCAGTCTGCGGGGAGAATACCCGTATTGAGCGAAAATGAAAAATACATTTGAAGATCGGAGCGATACTTGCAGCACATAATTTAAGGATGTGAGGAGTGATACCATCTGGACCTGGCGCTTTCTGCGGCTGCAGATCTTTGAGTAATTTCTCCACCCCTTCAGTGGTGATCTTAATGTTCTGAAGTTCAGGGACCTGATTAGGTTCCAGATTTGGGATGTTACTACAATCTTCATCTGTAAAAACAGACTGGAACTGTCTATTCAAGGCCTCCGCTTTGTCCTTAGGGCTAGCTGCAATACCTTTATCGGTATTGAGGGTTCCAATGCCAAAGGCGTTCTGCCTCTTTGCTTTAACAAAGTTCCAAAATGGCTTAGTATTGTTAGATAACAAACTGTCACCGATCACTTCAGAAACATATCTCTTATGTGCCTCACGAATGCTACGATCTATGTTGCGGCGCATGGTTTTAAATTTGTCCCATTCTTCTGCCTTGCCAGACTTTTTGGCTTTATTATAGAGCCGCTGTTTTCTCCGGATAGCACGTTTGGTGCTATTGTCTACCCATGGAAGATTGAATTGAGAGGAGGACATCTTATTGGGGATATGCTGATCCATTGCCTTACTAAGGCCTTCTGTGAACTTAGTCCATAACTCGTCACAGACGACTGTTCAATGAATTCATCTGTATAGGAGTCACTTAATTTCTCAAGATCTTTTGTCAAACTTTCCACATCAGCTTTTTTGAACATATACACTTTGCGTTTTGGAGGTCTACTACGCTGAGGTTTGATCAGGGTGTCAATGCGCACAATTTCATGATCACTAATCCCTGCGATCACATCAACATCTTGAACCAAGGTGGGAATGCTAGTAAAGCAAAGATCCAAAATGCTGTTGAGGCGAGTATGTTTCGTAACGATCTGGTGATAGTTCATGTTCGCTGAAATGTCCATCATTTTCCTGCTAGGACCTGGGTATCTACCCCCTGGTTTAAAAGTATTATCACACCAGTTCACATCAGGGAGGTTAAAGTCCCCAAGTAACCACACATGGGCATGATTGGGTAATTTGTTTAATGATTCCTGAAGAAGATCCATGTAGCTAGTGTCAGTGCTCTGCGATCTATAAAACGCACCAACATAAATGGGTTTGCATGTCTTAATATGGATGCTGGCCCAAATCAACTCACAGTCACTGTCAAGACCAGGTTCAGCTTTGGCAACAAGGTCATTATGAATTGCAATAAAGACGCCACCACAGGCTTTACCAGTGTCGCAATCTTTACGGAACATCTGGTAAGACGGCGGTAAAATTTCACCTGTTTTTATGTTTTCATTAAGCCATGATTCAGTTCCGACAATAATGTCAGGCTTTTCACTGTCAATAATGGCCTCAAAAGTAGGGAGCTTAGCCCGTACACTTTGGAGGTTGATGTTTAAAAACCTCATCGGGCGCTTTAACATATCAGATTTTCGTTGCGTTGGTTTACGAATGGGTTCGGGTTGCTGGGTAGGCATATTGTTATCATTGTCACTATTGATGCTACCACTACCACTATCCGAAACACAATCAGAAAAGTCATTATCAGGAGTACCAGCACTTGAGAACGATATTTCGCCAAGCATAGATGATGAAAATGATGGCACTTCACATTCAACACAGTTCCAATCAAGCGTAGGTTTGTCATTATAGAGATTATAGGTTTCAGTACTCATATTTATACACACTCACTCTGTGATACCAAAAACATCATAGATCACATTCGATCCCTTCTTCTCCCCAATCAAGAAGGATGTTACAACATGGGCAAATACGTTTGTCAAGTTCGGCATCAAATGTACATGCAGGTCCGGGGTTCATTTCAATGTCTCCTGAGATCAGGAGCAAGAGCAAAGTTTGGGTTGTCAGACCTGTAGGTTTGCCTCTATTTTCCAAAATATAACCATATTTCCTGAACAAGCTAACCCCCTTGGGCTTGGCATAAATGGAAGCATGGAACAAACTCACCGGCGTGCACCCTGAAGGGGACATACAAGGTTCAAGGTTCTCATCCACATCCATCACATCTTCACATGAAGAGCAATCAGAAAAATCCCACATCCAAAACAATGAGAGTTGCAGTAAAACATTCCACTTTTCCTGTCCTTGGTGCGTGGCGCGAACAGGTAGATTTTGTTTATGAAGCTTGGAGTACACGATGAAGGCAAGTGTTATGGCAAAGGTTGTACAGCGTAATTCCATTGCAATGTTGAGTTGATGACGATGTATGAAAATTGCACAATGACGACATACAATACACAGTGGCGCGAAAGTAAAATGGTGGACACGCCAACACAAATCACTATAGTAAACTAAAGTCCATCAAAACTTTAAAATTCGCGATAAAAGTGCTAAAATGCACGGCCATATAGTTCTTGAACACTTAAACGATGAAAATAACTGTAATGCGATTAAAAGTCTTAAACTTAAGCGTTAAAAAGTTAAAAATTTCCCGGAGGAATTGCGAGCTGCCTGCTTCCGCGATCGCGACCTTTCAACAACAAAAAAAACACTTCCGGGTCCATTTTATCACTATCTGCACCATTGATCCATTTCAGAATCCGAATTGATGCAGAGTTTATCCTCATCTAACAAATACTCATGATTTTCTTCTTCATCTGAAACATTTGCGACATTATTTGCACAACTGAATCACTGCCATCTAATCTTTCCAAAAACTACGACTTTCGCCATTAAAATTGTTTATTGTGAACATTTTACTTGGTTAAATTGTTTATTGATGACATTTTACTTGGTTAATAGTGGTTGCTATGGCTACCATCTGGATTTGGTGTGACTTGGACTTCAGACAACCATGAAATCACATCATTTAATCAAAAGCCGTGATTTAGCGAAACACACCTTAATTGCTCTTCTGGATCAAATAATTATTGAGATAGTGTCATCTCACCTGGTTAATGTGAATATTTAAATGGTTGCTATGGGAGGCCATCTTAGATTGTTGGTGTCCTAGACATCAGACAACCATGACATCCTTTTCATTCAATTAGACAATCTTGATTTCATAGGGATAGAGCCCTCAATGGCCCTTGCAGGTCAAGCAGATTCCGAATTATTGTCATTTCATCTGGCTAATATGATGGTTATCGGGTTGCTATGGGCGGCCATCTTGGATTTCAGGTGCCCTAAACCTCGGACAACCATGAAACTACCTTTATTCAATCAGAAAGCCTTGATTTAGTGGGGATAGACACCTTAATGACCCTTGTAGGTCAAGCAGATTCCGAATTATTGTCATTTTATCTGGCGAATATGATGATTATGGTTGCTACGGGCGGCCATCTTGGATTTCAGGTGTCCTAGACCTCAGACAACCATGAAACCATCTTCATTCAACCAGACAGCCTTAATTTAGTGGGGATAGACACCTCAATCACCCCTCTAGGTCAAATGGTTTCAGAGTTATTGTCATTATACATGGTTCATAAGTACATTTTGGCGGCCATTTTGAAAAACGGCCATATGCAGAGTTTGCCCGGGTTTGGAATTTTCCACCTAGTAGAATTTGAAAGACCTATGCATACCCTACTCGAATCAACATTCAAACTTTCCTCTTGAAAAATTGTATACGGGTCTGTAGGACAGGGACGTACAGGACTAATTAAGTATAAAGAAAGCGGGTTTTAAGTACCTGTATACGAGGAAAAATATTAAAAAAGTGCGACAACACTGCTGTAAAATTTGCACTGTAAATACCCTGCACACTTGATGTGTTACTTGTACTTTAGTATTGTATGAAATATATAACTTAGGGATGGGCACCGTAATATTGTATACAACATATGACTTAGGGATGGGCACCGTGATATTGTATACAACATTATGATTTATGGATTATAATTGTAATTTTAGTATTGTTTATATAACTCATACAAAGGTTCTTGTCATTTGATTGGTCAATTACTATTGATAATTTTGGCTATTTAAAACAAAAAAGACTATTGCACTCCGCGCGAGTGCAACAATCAATTTCCCATTGCATTCACGCGCAGCTACCATGCCAATGCTGACATTCGCGTGCGTATAGCGAACACGGTGACCACCTCGACAATTATTATAGGTGTGGGTGTCGCTGCTGTAATAAATATAGTTTATATTTTTTTAAATTTTTTTCCTGGTGATTTAAAAAATTAGGTGGAAGCTGAGAAATTTATATAATATGAGTTATATAAAACAAATATTGAATGTATTTATATTCGTTCAATGGAAAGAATATTTTCATTCGGTGAAATATCAACTGTTCCGGCAAAGCCTCGTTAAATGGAACAGTCCATATTTCACCTCATGCAAATATTCTTACCATTACACTCATAAACATTCAATATTTGTATATAGAGATGATCACTGTACTCTAATATAGCATATGACGTAGAGATGGGCATCATTGTAATATTGCATAAAAAGTTGACTTAAGCATGTTAAGGACGTACACTGTAAAATTCTTGAAAATGTTCATCAGGACTGTTCATGTTAAACTGGTATTTGTAATTTCATACAACTAGTCCAAAAACTTCCACTTACTTGCAGACGTTTCGGAAACTCACTGTAAAATTGTATAAAACATATGACATAGGAATGGGCAATGTAAAATATATAAAACACCAAAGTAGTAAGTTAGTGCTCAATGTCATCACCCCCCCTCTTTTCAGACACCGCCGAGCCACACAATCAGAAACTAAAAACTAAAAACAAAAGACCCCCCAAAAAGCCGATCGCCGCTGGTGGCAAGAATTTTCGCATTATGTACGGCAAAGTTCACTTTCAAAGGTGTTAGAGAATAATATAGTCTTGAGAGTTCATGCTCCTGTCCATGTTTAGGGTTGGATTGCTCTTCTTCTTTATGCACGGAGGGCCATGAACTCTCTTGGCCGTATGATTCTCTATTGGAAATACCTAGGACACCACCAACGTCCAGATTGGTTAGAGGATCAACAAGTCAACATTCATGCAGAGCTGATGACGGAGAAGGGCTTATAATATACAGTGATATACGGAACAAAAAAGTGAGCATTGAAAACTTGTTTTAAACACTCACACATGTATACTACTGTTGTGGCGATATATTATTTTATATCCCGTGCCTTCTATTTTAATTTATTTATTTAATCAAAATTATGGTGTCATTCACCCCGAGTGAGATCACTCTCTCGTATCATTTCGATTAGACTATCGAAAAACGTCACAATGGTCTTTTGTAAACAATGGTCTTGTGGACGACGCAAACTGAGAATGAATTGTAGCTTGTGGTAGTCATTCAGACGCAAACTGAGAATGAATTGTAGCTTGTGGTAGTCACTCAGAGGCATAACACCTCTCCATAAACTCTCCGTGTGCGTCAAGATTTGAACACAACTTCTTAGTTTAGGGCGAGAACAATTCTCGCTAATTATTACTTGATAATGGAGTTTGTTCTACTCCTAGTTCACTTGTTAGTTTTAATATAAAGTTTCATACCGAATGAAGAAGATGAAGTAAGTAATAAATATAACTTAATTATCAGTAAATTGTGGATTTGATTGTCTTCATGTTTGTGTGATAATACTCGTGCTTGGCTGAATCTGAAAGCCTAAATAAGTCCCTGGTTGAACCTCTAGTTCTATGAAGAACTTTATATTAGCGCCCCTACTCATGGCAAATCTACGATGAAGAGCCGAGGAACAGAACAACCAATCAGAGAGACTAGCCGAGACGAGTGAACCAAGACGAACCTGCCAAACTGTGTGATTATTCCCTGGTACCTACCTCGCCGCCTAAAATATTTAGCGAGTCCTATTCCCAAAGTTCTTTATTAGACTACCAACACATATAAATTTCACGAATTTTTCTGATAAAAAACCCAAATGAGACACAATCAAATTTCACGGGAAATCTCTGCTTAAAATCGGTCAGAATATGGATCAATGATGCATCTAATGTTCCTTGATATCTCTGTGTCAAATTTATATAAAAAAAATACAAACCAATTTTCACAGGATTTCATGATAAAAAAAATGAATAATACACCAACCAATTTTCACCGTCAGGATTTCCTGATCATAATAAAAAAAATGTCCCAACCACTTTAACGCACAGATTTCCCTATAAAAATTAAAAATGTCTCAGACTCCTCCTTTTGAAACTACTTGCTAAAATTACTTTGCATTTTCATGTCAAATATGTGACCATCCACCACAACTGAGCCCGGATGTCTCCAGTGCCACTATTGAGATATGCTCCATTGAACTTAACAATAACCAATAGGAAACAAAGGATTTATTGACTGTTTTATTGATTTTTCACTACTTAAATAACAAGTACTATAGACATGATATACATCATGTTAAAGTAATTTCAAGCAGAATATTTTGGTTGAATATCTCAAAAATGATGATTGGCGACTTCAGAGCTCAGTTGTGCTGGATGGTCACATATGCCAAGAAATTCAGAAAAACTTTAATTAAGAAATTCGGATCAAGTAAAATTAAAGATGGTGTCCAAAATGGCACCACATATGAGTTTTCCAAATTAAAACACAATATAGCAACATATTATCTAATGTATGCTTGTGTCAAGCATTGAGTCATATGGAATAAGGAAATGTTGCATTGGCTGTCAGGTTTGCTATATTCCTGTTTGTAGCTTTTATTACCAGAATTTGAATAGACTTGACTAAAAGGTCTGAGCCACCAAAGCGAAGTAAGTAATATAAACTCCAACAACCTGTAAAATAAAGAAATGAAAAACAAAACAAGATAAATAGATTTATAAATAATTATGATAAATGAATAAACAAATGTGACAATCGTTTACCGCGCATAGTAAAGTTGCAAGCTGGTCATGTACACCCTCTTTATAGATGAGTTGACCTCAATGTTTATCAACAAAGGCAAGGGACTGGTATATCGATATGCTTGAGCGAACTGCCTACAATCACTTAACTGTTCAATAGCATTATTGTGATGTGGCGGGAGTTTTAAAAACATGGGCCATGAACTAAATGAAACGCGCGCATACTGCCAGGCAATAACGTCAGAGGTCAACTCATCTATATCATGAAAATCAGACAGCGAGGTAAGTTTTCTCTCAAGCGAATACAGCGCCTTTCAAAAACAAAGAAAGCAAAAAGCATAAAAAAGCCAATGATGTTTTAAAGTCTTACCGTCAAAAGGAATTCCTTGGTGAGAGGTACAATGCCCCATAGGGTTAATGCAATAGGAGGACCATTCAATTTGGACATGAACATATTCATCTGAAATAACGTTTTAAAATCAAGAGATGACATTATATTAAGCATAATTATTTGAACCAATACAATTTACTTTGACCAGTGTTGACACACTATTAACAATACATATAGTATAGCAATGTTTAGTTAATATAGTTCATTAGCTCGCAATAATATAAAGCTAAGAGTCCTTGTTAAAAGGGATTTGTCGTTTTGTTTCACGGAAAATTGAACGACTGATTTAATGAATTGCTCTTTTGTCATCGATTGACCGATCCATACAATACAGTACAATACAGTGCTTAAAATAAATAATGATACCAGTGGCAAATTGCTGACTCAAAAGATTGGCGATATTAATGAAAGAACAAGGTAATCTAAGAAAAATTTCAATAAATTTATCGCGTTATATTAAGGTTATAATAATAATGCGTTTAATTGATATTTTCATTAATTTTTTAAGTGGTGTTTACTGCATAGTGTACACATGCAGAATTTGATTAATCACAAGGTCGCATTCATTGGGCCATCACTGCACACTGACAGTAATTGCTCTTTGAGCAAATTCCACACGAACATTACAGTTGAAATCCATATACCCATTATGGAAGACATGAGCTTAACCCCCACGCAAGGAGTGTAAATTTTAAATTAAGTTACATGAATGGGTGACTACATTTGAAATATATAGCCTACCTTATGTGTGGGATATTAAGGTCATGCCTTTCATAGGGGGTGCATCGATTTCAAGTGAAATACACCAGGCACAAAAAGAAACTCGTCAGTATTATATTCATCCTTGCTGTTCAATAACTTGATAATTTTGGATTATTCTGAAATATACATTTTGTAAATTGGACTTTTATTTCTCATTTGACACCCTGTTCGTGAACATTGAGCAGGAATTGACCAAGATATGTGCCTCCAAACTCTCAAACCCCAAAATGAAAAGTTGCAATTTTAACGATTCAATTGTGCCTGTTACACTGTGTGCTTTATTGATTGGCCCGTGGTGCTTGTGTGCAATGCAACGTTGCGTTCCCATTGAAAATCGTTGAAAATGCAACTTTTGATTTTGGGGTTTGAGGCTTTGGAGGCGCATATCTTGGCCAATTCTTGTTCGTTTTTCACGAACAGGGTGTCAAATGAGAAAGCAAAGTCCAATTAACAAAATGTATATTTCAGAATAATCCAAACTTATCAAGTTAATGAACAGCAAGGATGAATATAACTGACGAGTTTCTTTTTGTGCCTGATGTAGAGGAACTGGTGCCCTAGTTTTTTGAGCACTGCATAATTTGTTTCACATAAGCTCATAAGAGTTGTCTTGTTATTGCTCACACGAGTCGCAATTGTGTTAAAAATTATTCTCGGGAAATGATTCCGTCGTATGTGGAAATGTTGACGTATTCTCTAATGGATTTCATTAGAAAAATAAAAGCATTTTCATGTCCGGCCATTAAGCGATCAGGCTCCGCACTTTCTGACGATAATACTAGGTACAATGAATCACTCATGATGTTGTAACACAACAACGTCATCGATTTGTTATTTCAACATAATGATTTTGCAAATTGAACGGGACAGTTCTAAATAAAACATAAATATGTGTAAAAATTTTTTTTTCACACTTCACTATCCGCACTTAAATACATGTAGAAATAGGTTGATTTTACAGTAAATTCAGAGTATCTTTTGATTCTAGTATCCTCTTTTTATGGTATTTTATGGTAGATACCCACAAGAAATGTTTATTCACAATATTTCAATATTGATTCAAATGTTTTTGTTTGTGAGTTATGCATAGTCGAGTATGTATATGCCTAATTATTACGTTGGTCATGTTTGTCCATAGGCCATATGGTTCTGTTAACAGAACATAAATACAAATTTAACAATATTAAGGTGGTACTACACCCCTGATAAATTTTGTGACTAATTTTGCATTTTTCTCAAAAATAACTACACACTGGTAACAAAACTTATGTATTGGGGCAACGAAACCAATTACTTCACTGACATTTCAGCGATACACGACAAGTGGTTCATTATAAATGTTAAGAAATGAGGTACATTCTAGCGGTACCTCTTTTCTTATCATAAATAACGTACCGCTTATTTTGAGTATCTGAAATTCCAGTGTAGTAACTGGATTACATAACTTTTGTTACCAGTGTGTTATTATTTTTTGAGAAAAATGCAAAGATAGTCACGTATTTATCAAGGGGTGTAGTACCACCTTAAGCGCGAATGAATCTTCAAGAAATTTTGCACACAGACATTATGTAATTATGTAGCCAGATCAACCTGTTATATCAAAAGTAAATATACACAATTTAATTACAAAAATATTCATCCGTTTATAATCAGATCATGTAAATATCTCTTACCTGGGTGACTTCTTCATGTTCTTTAAACCCAAATACACCGATGTCATGGATATAGTTAACGATCTCGTGTGCCTGTAAAACAGGAAGAAGATAATAATAAGATGATTTCGAAGAAGAGGAGTTCATTTTGTTTCTTTAGAAACTTGGGGTTACCCTTAATTGGATTATTATTTCATTTTTATTCTGACCTAGAGAAAAATGGCCAAAATGGGGCACAAACATACCATCCTGATATTTTGAGAATATACCACGCTTGCTGGGAATGCATTATTTCAATTTGAAAAGAAAAGGTGCATGATATAATCGTTTCAGCTTTAAAGATAGAGACATAATATATCGTACATGATGGCTTATAATTCAAAATTTGTTAATTTTGTTTCCAACATGATTTTTAGGCATATTTGTAATGTATACACATGTCCTAACTTGTACCTAAATGGATTCACCCTAATTTGTAGTGTTTGTAGGTCAACAGAGTAAATTTGACATAAAGTCATATTTCGACTTTAAGTCGCCCATTGAACTCCAGTGGGGTTTCATTCATTTTACCTTGTAATTTCAGCTTAAAATGGACAGACACCCTTTTCGGCAGTTATTACTAATATTATCCCAGCAAACACAAAAACGTTTTAAAAACGTTTTAAATAAGTTGTATTTTGGCTTTTGGTTTAGGTAAAAACGTTTTAATAACATTAAAATGTCGGGTTATATAAAGGTCATGATAACGTTTTAAAACGTTTTGTATGAAAACACACTACAACAATATTTTGAAATGTTTTCAAACAATGTTATTGTAAACTATGTTTGCAAACATTTTTGCCAAATGTTGTGTCAATACTTAAGTAACATTATGTTGAAACATTTGAACCCAGCAAACACAGAAATGTTCTTAAAATGTTTTTTTCAAAACCTTTTAATAACATTTAAATGTCGGGTTATATAAAGGTCATGAAAACGTTTTTAATACGTTATTGAAAATATTTTGGGCAAACATTTTTCGCAAAATATTTTTTCAACCCCAAAATAACATTCTGTTTAGAAACTTTTGTATCAAGTTTTCAAGAATGTTTTTGGAATGTTATTAAAACGTTTTTATACCATTTATATAACCCGACATTTAAACGTTTTCTGTAAAACAATTTTGTTTGCTGAGCAGTAGATTATCAAAAAATGTTTTTTAAGGTTATGAAAACGTTTTATACTCTTAATATACCCTTTATATAACCCGACATTTAAATGTTTTCTGACAACCTTTTATAACCCTTTGCGAATGATGTCGAAAAGTTTTGTGTTTACTGGGTTATTACTAATATTATATCAGCATTTTGGGTAAAGAATAACAAGATGAAAATTTGACTGAAATTATTATGGCTTTACTGTAAATGTATTACATGATACGAGAAGTGGGAGTGAAAACGGCTGATACTCCAATACCTGTATAAAACAAATAGGAATTAATCATGCTTTTACATGCATGTTGTCTCTAAGTTTACAGCAATTTCTTCATTTTTTGCAACAAGATATTAGTATGACGGTGAGAAATATGCCAATTTATTCTATTTATTCAAAAATTTCATAATTGTAAATTTTCATGACCATATTTGGAATCTTCGTGTAAAATGCATTAAAATGAGTACAAACAAGCCTAGTATTGGCTCAGAGGCTCTTAAGATAGCTCTTGATACTTCGAGAAAATTCTTAAAACTCCCAATGCCTGTTCAATTGGTCCATTATTGGTTGCTGTCTTGCTGAAGTTCCCTGTTCCCATTACTCCAATATTGGGTTGATATAAACCGACCCATATTAACCTATCTGAAAATTACAAATTATGTATTTGCGACGTCTTTTTTGTTAGATATTGCTCTCGTAATCTAGACCAAACTTAAGATTGATTTGTTGACAAAATTAAGTTTTCTTTGTAACCTACCTTTTCGTGAACCTGAGCCGTAAACCCTCCAATTAATCCAAATTGTATTGATATCACAGAAAACCAAAAAAGGGCAAGAAATATCGAAAGAAAACTGCTGAAATTTTGAGCTATAACAAGTTCGTACATTTGAAAGCACGCTAAGATTATTAGAGCTCCAAAAGTTACGGCGAGATAAAAACTGAACGCATCATCGAGAGCAAACACGAATTTTGAAAGATATTGGTGTTGGCGACGTAGAGCTATCAAACATCCTTTGAATTTGCTTTCATCTGTTATGCAGCGGTAGAATTGTTCCGTGAACTGGAGAAATTGTTGGGAAATGATGGAACAAAGAATAAGCAGGAATGCTGGTGGAATAACAAACGCAGTATTTCCAAACACCCCCGATAATATTGTTACCATATCCCACAAGATAATAGGGTTTGTTGCTGGAGCTGCCATGAAAATTGTGTCATTTCGAAGTGCTTCAATTGGGCCAAATCGCGCAAAGACAGGGAATATTGTATCAGATACAATAAAGAAAATTGCCGCACCAAAGATGAGGTATATTCTCCTGCGAACCCAAGTAATCTTGATCGAAGTCTCGAACATTCGACACATTGACGAAGACTGACAATAAGTTTGCCATAAGTCGAAGATCTTCGGCAGTTTGTCCGTATTACAAATATGGTACCAAGTGGAACCGTTAACAAATCCCAAGAACCACCAAACACCTATTGTTATTTGCATTGCTAGTGTTCTGGTATCCATATACCACAATCCGACAACAGATCTAACTCCGTTAAGAAATATGATTATTTGGATAAAAAGGCAATAGAACCGGTGCGCATATTGAAGAAAATCAACGGACTGAGTTGTGCCAAACGTTTCTTGTTTCCTCCAACTCTTAGGTGTGTGATACAGTCCAAAAATAGCCATGGTACGGAATATATGGCGAAACTCATATCGCAGATTAACAGCATCGACATCGGTATCATTATCTGTTATTTTATCCTGCAGATTCCCATTAGGTATTGTTGATGTCATATCAATTGCCACAAATTCAGTCGGTGCGTGGATTTTAGCCATTTTGGTTAGAACAAGTTGTCAGCGCAACTAAAGAAATAAATATGATGTTGCTCTCTGGAAAACATACACTGATATGCTGTTGTTTTGTCTAATCAATCATCTGTATTAGTAGTATTCACGCTGTTTGGCGATAACCCAATACACAATTTTAAATAAACGAGAAATTCTACCTGTTGGGCTTTACTCTTAGCTTAGCATTGACAATATCGCCAACCAAAGTGATAGTTATATAATGTATAATGACACTTAACATGCTTAACGACTTCAAAGTCGTTAAATTAACAGCCATGCGCAATGACCATTAGTTGTGGTTGGACGTGAACGTGCGTTCAATTAAAGGTTCTTCGCGATTGTTACGTCAGTTAAAGTGATCGCTGATTTTTAGATTTTTGGATTTTGATGTATATTTCTCGATTTCTCAACCCAATTGAAACCGTCAAACTTTTAATCAAATAATTGAGGCATAACCATTAAAACCCATGTGATTTTCAGCATCTGTTTACCCTTAGCAACATGAACTTCCGTGCCTACAATCGCCCAAGTAAAGTGATAAAACCAATACCTTCCGTGATCAACACACTTCAATTTATTATATAATGCATTGATAGTCTTTATTAAATAATTAGTGGCACAATATTATAACCATTTTATTTGATTATTTCAAATGTGTGAAAATTTGATAAGGGAGGGATCCCAAAAACCATTGCACATCTGGATAGCAAATCAAATAGAACATTAAAATGCCTTGTGGGAAGTATACACGCACCCCACACACCATACACTAATCCCAACCACACTCTCCCCAATCCAAACTCCACACAATTACACCCTCACACACAAACATTTTAAACACGGCATAGAATGCAATTATGAAGCTATAAAACTACCTTTAGCTAATAAATAATAAATATGATGCTGCTGCTGATGATGATGATATAATGATGATGATGATGGTGGTGATGAAGATAATGATGATGATGATGATGATAAACAAAAATAGGAACTCATTTTATAACTCGATAATATTTCGATGAAGTAATCATGCCTGTCTTCATACATTACGTTTACTGTAGCAAAAACACGTTTAATAAAGAAGTCAAGTTAAGGACTCTCGTTAGATTCCAGAGGGAGGTTGTTTTTAAAATGAACATTTTGAGAAAATATCTTAAAAACGGAATTGTTATGTTGAAGACTGTGGATGCTATGCAATACATTAAATTGCCTACTGATATTGGTCATTCCCAGCAAAATTAACACACAACGTTTTATAGAAAAGGTTTAAATGTTGGCTTATGTAAAGGATATAAAAACGTTTTAAAAACATTTTTGAAAATGTGATGCAAAATATTCTAAAAGAATGTTATTTAACTGTTGACAAAATATTTTACAAAAATGTTTGCCCAAATTTTTTTGAAAAAAGTTGAAAAAAAGATGAACGTTTTAGAAACGTATTCATGATTTTTTATATAACCCGACATTTAAATGCGCATGCGTTACACCGCTAAGCGGCAAGCGACATGAAAGTATGAAACCAGTAAGCATTACCTACCTTTTCGTGAACTTCAGTCGTAAGCAATCCAATCAATCCAAATTTGATTGACACCATAGAAAGCCAAAACACGGCAAGAAATATCGAAAGAAAACTGCTGAAATTTTGAGCCACAACAAGTTGGTACGTTTGAAAGCACATCATGATTATAAGAACTCCAAACGATGCGGCGATATAAAAATTAAAGGTGTCGTCAAGAACAAACACGAATTTGGACAGATATTGGTGTTGGCGACGAAGCGCCATCAAACATCCTTTGAATTTGCTTTCATCTGTTATGCAGCGGTAGAATTGTTCCGTGAATTGGAGAAATTGTTGGGAAGTAACAGAACAAAGAATAAGCAGGAATGCTGGTGGAATCGCAAACGCGGCATTACAAAACACCAATGATACTTGTACTATTATATCCCACTTGATAATGGGGTCAGTTCCTGGAGATACCAAGAAAACGGTGTCATTTCGGAGTGCTTCAATTGGGCCCAATCGCGCAAAGGCTGGAAATAGTGAATCGGATACAATGAAGGAAATTGCTGCACCAAAGATGAGGTATATTCGCCTGCGTACCCAAGTGATGTTGATCGAAGTCTTGAACATTCGGCTCATTGAAGAAGACTGACAATAAGTTTGCCAGAAGTCGAAAATCTTCGGCAATGTGTCAGTATTACAAATATGGTACCAAATAAAGCTGTTAGTACCACATAAAAACAACCAACAAGCTACTGTTATTTGCATTGGCAGTGTGCTACTATTCATGTACCCAAATCCAACAACTGTTCTCACTAAGTTCAGAAATATTATTATTTGGGTTGAAAGGCAATACAATCGATGCGCATGCTGAAGAAAATGATCGGACTGAGATTTCCCCATCGTTTCCTGTTTCCTCCAACTCTTAGGTGTGTGGTACAGTCCAAAAATAGCCATAGTACGGAATATATGGCGAAACTCATATCGCAGATTCACATCATTTTCATCTTCATCAATACTCGTTTTATCCAATTTCCCATTAGATATAGCTGATATGGGTGTCACCATGGTCACATCATTTGCAAGAAATGCCTTTGGTACGTGAAATTTAGCCATGTCGCTAGATATAGTATGCTGTGCTCTCTATACTCTATAGTAGTCCACAGCCTTCTGTTGAAATTGAAGAGTTCGTTGGCTTTTTTGCTAAGTTGTGTACTATAGTTCCAAAGAAATCGAACTGGAGACTACAACCGATGCTTCTTAGGGTTGACGTTGATAGTCTCAGGTTTCTCCTAGTATTTTACTTTGTTCACCACTGCAATATTTCACAAGACAATGGTGCATTTGTGAATTGTTCTTATTAAAGAACAATGGTGGAAACAAAGTGATACCTATCTATATTATGTATAGTGATACTTAAATTATATATAATAAAGATGTCCTAATAGCCATGCGCGATGCATGATATAGACAATTAAATGCTCTCTTTAATAGCCATGCGCGATGCATGATATAGATAATTAACTTGTATGTTGACGTTAACGGTTTCATCAGTTAAGGTGACATTGAATGTCCGTTTTTCTAGAGTCAGTGGCGGCGCTACGGTGGTGGACGTAAGGGTGGCATTTGCCCCCCCCCCCCGCAACTGTCTAAAGTGCATGCGTAAGAGTAGTTTTAATTCTTGAAATATTTTGATAGGATCGGACAATAAGCAGGAAACAAAATGCTAAAGTTATTATTGTCATTCATTACCGTCGTATTTAATAATTTGAACAAATCAAAATAGCATTTTAAGTTATTTTATGCCATCAAACGTTGTTAAAATATAACCAGTTTTAATTATTGTTGTAACCTACCCTACAAAAAAAATCGACCAGGCGAATTTAACATTCGCGCCGACAACAAGAGCTACCAATCACAGAAATCACAGAAATGCGGCGGAATCGCGTAGGCGCGTGCGTTGCAATAACGCTTAGCTTTATACACGCACGCGCGCGCAGAAGTCATTGTAGCGCGTCAGGAGTCATTGTGAGTTATTAATGACCTCGCAATTAGTGCGCGGTCAGACAATCAATTTCTTTTGATTGGATCACAGGTTTCGCGTATATTAATGAGGTTATGAATTTTGGTCAGTGCCACCTTAATATAAAATAATTTCAAATGCGATTTCGAATCAATTGAAATAATAGAAGAGGATGTCTTGATTGATCATTATTGCGCAATGAAATTGAGTGACTTAGTTATCATAATTATAAAGCAAACGTGACTAAGCAATATTTGAAATCAATTAAGCAATATAGGCACTTTTGAAAGTAATTTGTTTACTGGATGTGACATAACTAGGAATCAGTACCATGAATTAGCGTGTTGATATTAATTTAGAACGTGTATACAGAACATGTATAATTATTTGCTGAATCATTCATGTGATAAAGTATCACAGGTGAAACAATTTAAACCGCAGCGATAGAGCTACAGAGACACGCTGGAGAAGAGCGGAAGATATAAATCTATAGGTATATTGGTTCAAATTTTAATATTTCCCCAAAGTAACCAATGTAAATGAACGTCCGGGAAGATGTACTTTGAGTGCATCTATCGTCTCATATAACACGGGCGACATCATTATTTGAAGTAAAACAACGAGGTGAAGCCGAGTTGTTTTTCTATACACATCCGATTGGTTCGACAGATATCGCGACACTCGCAGCTAAAAATCAATACCTTTATTCTCATTCTTAAACACTTCAATTCAAATAAATATAGTAACCATAAGTATACCAAATTTCAATTAAATTAAATTAAATTCTACATTTTACAAGGAATTACCTAGGGCTTATAACCGATCAGTCCTGTTGTTGCTATACACATCCGATTGGTTCTAATAGCACGTACGATTATCGCGTCGACTCGCACGTGCTAAGGTGTGTGGTATCGTATCGTAAAACACACAATTTTTCTGTTTTTCATAAATCATATTACACGGGTAAGAACAAATAAGATTGCAAGAACATTCTCAAGTGTTTAAGAATGTACTGTTTTTTCAACGTTAAGATTAAAATTTGTTCATCCTATTAACCCGCTCTTCTCCAGCGTGCCTCTGTGGCTCAATTGGTTAGAGCATCGTGCTAGTATTACGAAGGTCTCCGGTTCGAATCCGACCAGATGCACTGGGTTTTTTTCAACGTTTATGTGCACTGGCTACTCTGAGGAAAGATTAAAATTTGTTCATCCTATTAACCCAGAGAACTAATTAAGTATAATAATACCTATGCAGTTCTGATGGATTCCGCTTGGAATGTGACGAACATTATTCGAACCTAATTCCTGTAGATAAATATCTTCCGCTCTTCTCCAGCGTACCTCTGTGGCTCAATTGGTTAGAGCGTCGTACTAATAATACGAAGGTCACCGGTTCGAATCCGACCAGATGCACTGTGGTTTTTCAACGTTTATGTGCACTGGCAAAGATTAAAATTTGCTCATCCTATTAACCCAGAGAACTAAGTATAATAACTTTCAAGTATCCCATGTATTTCTAGAATGTTGGAGATATTGGGGTCAAGTTTTACCTGTAATTGGTTAACCAATGTTTAGGACTCAGTGTTGTTTTACCTGAACCAATTTTACCAATATTTGAAACTAGTGTTATATAGGGAACAAACCAAAGGCTCGAAAACGTTCTGTTAACGAAAATCCTTTCGTTAGAGGGAATGAGGACAAAAAGTCCGATTATATTTGTAGAAACTAGTTAAAATATCGGTCAAAGTTGATCGGTTGGAATTGTCAACAAATACCTATTTAACTCAATATGTTCAATGTGATATTTATATTTGTTTTTGAGTAAATTAAACCCATAAAAAATATGGCAAGGTTTCCATACAAAAACGATTCTCTTATAAACCATCATGCGCACAGTTTCCACCTTGATACACCTGAGTACACATTTTTGTCCAAGATCTCTCAAGCAAGCAGTGAATTGTCTCCACACGGTCTTTGATTACACTACACGGTTGAGTGCATAGCTTCGTGAGAGCTGTGGAGCTTCTAGCTAAAAAATGGGCCTCAATTGTTCCCTTCATCCAATCAGAATTTTTTCTTTATCAAACGAAAGCTAACACTTCCCCCTAAAACACTTTTCGTAACTAGGTCAACAGTTCACGCAATTCAATTTTATAGCAAGGCGAATGTTGTAAATCTGTTGAAAACTACCTATCCAAGCACATTTTTTGACCAAAATGTAGGTTTTAAAAGTCAAAACCTCAAGTGTTCCTTATAATATTTGTCAAATTTTATGTCATTAAATGCAAATCTTGTGCAAAAAAGTTACTATTTTCGTCTGTTTTATCATACGGTTGTAAATTCAATGAACTCTTTGCTAAAGAGCGCTTAAAATTGATATGCTGAATGTCTTGTTCGCTCATTGCTCCATGGATGATTTTGTTATCATAATTACAAAGCAAGGGTGACTCAACACTATTTGAAATCAATGAAACAATAATTGGCAAGGTAAGCGATGATATTGACTTTCTAGTTGTATACCGGATGTGGTATAATTAGGGGTCAATAACATGGAATGGTATGTCCAGGAATGTTTATTTAGAAGACGGGTACTTTCATTTATTATCATCTTTAAATGATTTTTTTTATTGATTGCGTCCACAATGGAGACGGATTCTTATCAATGACACTCTTTCATGGTAAAAAAACATTAGCGCTCAAAAACATTATCGTTTCATTTCATTTTATTACAAAACCATCGTGGCCCTAAGGCCAAATTGAGCAATTTTTACATTAAAAGACATCAAAATATTACAAAAATACAAATACAAAATATATAAACAACAAATTTTAATTCAAATAATGCAAGATAAAAGATGAAAAATATTGCACATATAAAGCATAAATGGATATTGCCACATATTAAAACATCAGCATGCAGGTGTGAGTTGGGTGTGGGCGGAAAAAGGGCACACAGGTGAAGGGATGATTTGCACACACTACCATGCATGCAGATGCACACACAACAGCATGCCCAGTACACATGGTCTCATCACCTCTGAACACATACAACACCCACACCTAACCCATTCACTAACCACAGCAATGTCAACATTATTAAGTTCAAAAATCACTAAGGCCTCATCAAGTTTGTTAACGAGAGACCGGGCATACGGTTGGTTACTACAACTGGAAAATTTCTTCTTATGTTTCCACCTCCTCGGCGTCCACGCTGGCGTTGTAAAATACCAAGGGATGTAATGTTATCAAAAGTTTGTTTTGGAAGTCCGCTTTTCTTTCTAAGTGCAAGTAACTCCTCACGGGTGTAACTTGAGAAATTACAACGTCAGTACTGTTAACGGGGGCTATAATACCATAGTTTGAATCAGTATTATTCTAAGGCTACCTATGTCATTCTGATGCCAGTGTTCATCGATGTCATTGTGTAGGCTTAACTGATGTGAGCCTACATGTAAACTGTTGCAAGGCTGCAGAATTTTGCACCGTAATTGATGAGTATCATGTCGAGTTTCAGCTTCAAAAGCTGGAAGATTTATGATATATTGCACAGTCAGGTACTCTTATTATCATATATATCAAATTGATTGATTTAAACCAGGCTGGTAAACAAGACAAACGAAAATAAACGAGGATCAACAAAATCATGTTGCTGGCATCAGCTGATACATAGAGTGGGTTTACCCTAGTAAACCAGAGAGGGTTTACCCTAGTAAACCCACTTAAACTTAAGCCAGGTAGAGGGTAGCCAGTCCTTTATGTTTTTGGGCTTTAAAGGTCAGGCTATTGCAAAAACAAGTTTATCTCTATTCGAAGAGAATAATTATTACATAACTGGTTGACACTCGTTGCAACTTTTTTATGCGTATTTCTCCTGAAAAAAGAGAAATTGTGTGGGTAAATTCGGGCTCGTACGTGTTCTTCCCCCGTTTGAAGCGAAATTAATTAAAGGATGATTAAAATATCTCTATGATGTCACGTTATTTATTGCTAAAAATTCATCTTCAAGGTGTAGAATTCAACATGTTTTTCGCCATAACAAAGTCAATACTACCCATAAGTGGCACCTTCACCTGAACGAATACCGAAATAATTCAAAAACTTCCCATTAGCGCAATCATTATCCCTTCAATAAAATGCCTTCCCCCTAAACTCATTACAAGACCTCTTCTACATAGAGGCTGAATTTCCCTTTTAAAGGGAGTTTTTGTTGTATAAATGTAACAATAGTAGAATAACACTTATACTACTGTTTCAAATACATTCTAAGGAGACTTTCGTTTTAATGTTTGGGGATTAGTCAACAGAACTGGCAGAAAAAATTAAATTTCCACGTTTGCTATTGTTGGAAATATCAAAATGTTTGGGTTTGTTAAAAATAACACATTATTTGATCACATATTATAAATCAATTAAGACCTTTTTAGCCCGCTACTATTCCAAAAGGCAGCACTCACCATACTTGAATCACCGAGAAATCTGAAATATACAACAATACCTCATTTCAGACTCGTAGGCCAATTTCTCTTAACAAAAACGGCTCATTTCAGCCAGTGACTCGGAGTATAGTATGTAAAAAAGGCCCTGTGGTAGGGATATCATATGAATACATGAATACAAAACCCACCCAAGTCCATGGGAAGTGATTTTGAGAGAAAAACCTGTGTATCATTTTAATTCCTTAAGTTAGATTTACCTGGTCAATATGGTAAGTTTTACGTGCAAATGAGTGGATTAAACTGTATAAAGTATGACGATTAGCATTTCAGGGACTTTGTAGGGTTCATTTTAAATTTTGGACTTGGGTGGTTTTTTGAATCATATACAGGGTGTCCCAGAATGATCTATACCGGAAAAGATGGGTTTTTTTTAGGTATGAAGGGCATGTTTATTGGTTATATTGTTTTGCATTTTAAGTTCTACATATATTTAGCTTTCTCAGATTTTTTAGATTTTAAAGATTGGACGTTTTTAGTAGAAGTGGTGAATTCTAAGTTTTGACAATGCAACCTATTTTGAAAATCTGTAAAATTACTAACCGTTCAGCACAAAGTTATTTGGAAAAAGTTATTCATCTATTATTTATGACGTTACGAATCATTTAAAGAATGAAAGTTGTTTGATTGACATTAAATGTACATAAAAAGATCCATGAGTTGATCAAGTGTGTTGTGCCATTTTTCAAGGGTATGCGAGTCGTTTGCGCTGAAAAAGAAAAGCAGGTTTTTCATCGATTTTACATTATTCCATGCCACGCCAAAACAAATAAAGGTAGCGTGCTGATATTAACAGAATAAGTAAGAGACATATCCAACATTATAATACAGGTATCAACAATAGATACACTGCCCGTCTTCTATTTTTAGTTATTTTTGCAAACACGGTACAAATCATTTTGGGACACCCTGTACAAAGACAACAACGTTCGAATGAGATTATCACTAGTAAGATAATACAGAATAAAGCACACAGGTATGTATAATGTTGATAAACATTCTACCATGTAATACAAACCACACACGTTCCTTTATTAAACCCTTTTTTTTTTCAAAAGTCACTCTCCAGCAATGAATGTGTTACAAGTGGACTTTTATACATACTGGATTTCGATCAATGTGTTACAAGACTCAAATCACGGAATTGGGTGGTTCTTTCATACATGCTATTTCTCACATGCTCAATAGACACAGATGATGAATTTGAGTTGTTCTTTCATACATATGACAGGCCTATGTATAGCAACAATTTCACATGCTTAACTCAATTTGGCCAACGTATGGACTTGGGTGGGTTTTGTATTCATATATTCATATATATATAAAGCTGGTTTCAAAAACGTAGCCTTTTGGCACATACCCGTCACCTGCATAGGTCGAGTGCCCTCTCCGGGTGTGGGACCTGCATATCATTTGATCAGTGAATTAACATTTAGGTCAGACCACGGGGGTCAGACAGAGCAAACGGAACCATGCAGTGACACTCTGAATACAGCACGACATTTTACAATGTAAGCGGATGCCGCGTTTTAAAGCTGCACAGTTGTGTCGAACTGGGCTAACTGTGAAGCATTTTTGCTGTCTTTTAGAAATTTTAGCGAGTTTAAAGATCTCGATTTTTACACCGGCGATGGAGATCACCTCGGGTATGATTGCAGCTGCTGCTAGTACAGTAATAGCAACCACTGCTGTTGCCACCAGCATTAGGGATACGAATTATGGCATATCCTTAGGTATTGAGATTGAAAACTGAACAAAATATCCGTTAACCAAACCAGTATCTACAGCCTACAAGGGATTTGTAAATTCACCACCCTCAGAAATTCCGCCGGGAAGCAAAGGATCTATGGCGACTCGTAAAACTGGAATAGTATTGGCTGGATCTGAAGGTACAGTGTCGTGGAAGGTGGAGACTGATGATCCGAAAGCTAATCGCCGTGTGGTAGTTATGTGGTCCATGCCGCATAACCACATCCATTATATTAACAAACTTGCAGTGGGATTGACAAGACCAGGAGAAACAAAACACCAAGAAGGCAACGCCTGGTTTAAACTGATGTACTGGGATCAGAAAAATGGGGTACCTCATCCTTTTGGATATGAACGCGGCGAATACTACGAGAGTACGCAAGAAGTCGTGCACCGAGATGACAGATTCGAAGTGACTGGAGTTATGGGGACAACTCACCAAACTGACGCAAGAATTCTGTTTCGTCCTAAATTTTCAAACGATGATGAGGTCGCCTCAGACAGGGATACGAGACTTAAAAATGTGTCAGCGGCAGCAAAGCTTGAGTACGTCGAAGGAGACAAATGTCCCGACATATCTCCGATCAGCAATGAGACCATCTTAGCGGATTACGCTGATAGCATAAAGGAACATGTTCTGAAGCAGGTGGCCACATCTAGCAAATCAACAAAATAAACCTCACATCAAAATTGGACTGTACCTTTAAAAAGTTGTTTGCAGTGGTTTTGGTGCGACTTTAAAATGCTATAGCATTTATTATTCACGAACCGGACTCATAGTTAACTTAAAGGGATCCGGGAAGGGATCATGTCATCATATGGCGACAATATCAGAGGATACAGAAAGTCTACCGAGTATAGTGATTGAAAGACATGAATTTATACAATGAAAATAAGAAATAAGCGTTTTTCTGCTACATGCTATTTTAAAAAACGGTCAAACGGTAAAATGCTATGAAGTTAGTTCCGGATCCTGACTTTTAATGTCAATTAATTTGTTGCAGGAAACCCCAGAAACAATGTTACACAGATATTGGTTAAAAGCAGTGGTGCGAGATCTTCGTTGGTCACAATTTCACTAGATTCTCGCTAGTTTGCCATGTCGTCATCATTATATCTGACCACACCACTCTTCGCCATACATACATTTTCCCAGCCATATTTCCCTAACATAATAATATGAAATAAAAAAAAGGAAATTTAGTTCGGTAGAGGCGGGGCTCGAACCCACGCTGCACTGCGCCGCTATCATGTATACATATCACCAGCGCCTTAGACAGCTCGGCCACAAGGACTTGTTGGTGTCATTCAAAATTTAAAACAATTAAAGACAGGATTGTTATAACAATTTCACTAGTTTCTCGCTAGTTTACCATGTCGTCATCATTACTGTATATCCGACTAACATATATCAGACTATCAATTAGATCCCCGCCGTGAGATAATTGATAAACTTCTTGACAGTGAAAATAGACTATAACTGTCTTTTGCTGGAGCTGCACCGTCACTATGAGATTTACTATGGATTAACTTATTTGAACATGTTAAACAGCTTTAAACTGTGTACTACTCTCGTTTCATTTTAAGACTGCATTGATGAGAACGGTTTGATTAACTGTTATATATTATATTATATCACTTGCAAGTACTTGTTAATACGTAATATAGTATTTTCTTTAAGGTGGTACTACACCCCCTGATAAATTTTGCGACTAGCTTTTTCCTCAAAAAATAACTACACACTGGTATCAAAAGTTATGTATATTATAGGGGCAAGGAATCCAATTACTTCACAGAAATTTCAGTGATTCAAGACAAGTGATTTATTATATACAGCCTGTCTCAAAAAAAATTGTGCAAGTGAAAAGCGCCCTCTTTGGCGATTAGAAAATACCGTTGTGACATGGTGCTTACATCAACGTCAAGGGCTCAGTCGTAGCTCTCATATACCGTTTGTTCTGTTCAATTTGCTCTTTTTAATCTCGAGATATGTTTAGTTAAGAACGAAAGGGTAAAATGACAGTTGTGCCACTTTTACTAGGGAATAGGGCTGTACATGTAAATCAATGATAGCTGATGTTCATGCGTTTAATGCACTCCCCCCTTCTGGGTTCGTGCATTAGACGCATCTGCACCAGCTCGCGTGCATTATTTTGTCTAATTTCATTAATTTGTCTTATTTCATTAATTTGTCAAATTTCATGAACTTGTCAAAGTTCATTAACCCATAAGTGTGTAATACTTGTTTGTCTTTTAACATGTCTTGAATGACAAAAAGAACAGTATTTACCACGCTAAAATCATTGACATGCACATGTATTTAATCTTACAGCAAAATGTGAAATATTTATTTATCGTTTAATTTGTCGTAAGAGGAAAAGAGAATCATTATACCTTTATCATGATAAAACATTAAAAACAATTTTGCATTGTTGTGCAATTGATGCATTCTTTTGATTTCACGAAGTAACTCTTGATAAACTTGATGTTATCATTGATTTACATGTACAGCCCTCTTCCCTAATAAAAGTGGCACAATTGTGATTTTACCCTTTCTTTATTAAGTAAGCATATCTCGAGATTAAAACAAGAAAATTGAACAGACTAAACGGCATTTGAGAGCTAAGACTATGCCCTTGACGTCGATGTAAGCATTATTTCACAACGGTATTTTCTAATTGCCACAGAGGGCGCTTTTCACTTGCACAATTTTTTTTGAGACAGGCTGTATGTTAAGAAATGAGGTCTAGTCTAGCGGTACCTCTTTTCTTATCATAAATAACGTACCGCTTGTCTTGAGTCACTGAAATTCCCGGCATTACGAGACATTCCTCGCCGTCTGACGTCACAACATCTGACGTCATCACAACATCTTCAATCAGATGCCTGACGAAGTCCGATGTTTTCGGACGCAACGTAGCAAAGTGAGTTGCAAATTTCAGTTCTGGGTGAATAATCTACACCAAGATATACATAACTTTTGTTACCAGTGTTTTATTGTTTTTTGAGAAAAATGCAAAAATAGTCACAAATTTATCAAGGGTTGTAGTATACCTTAAGTAACCAATTTGCCTATTTTTTGCATTTTTCTCAAAAATTACTACTAGGTGACAAGTAAGATATGCATGTTATAGAGGCAAGAACTACAACTACTGCACTGAAAATTCAGCAACTCAAGGCAAGTAGTTATTGATTTATTGATCAAATATTGGTTTTCCCTCATTTTTGACACTGTAACTCCACAACTGTTGTCTGTGCTGAAATAAAATGTCAGTGCAGTATTTGTAGTCCTTGCCCCTATAATATACATATCTTACTTGTCACCAATGCGCTATAACTTTTGAGAAAAATGCAAAAATAAGCACAACATTGGGCAGGGGTGTAGTACCCCCTTAATCATGTTGTTTGTATATATCATACATTGTATAACGTATAGTTCGTTAAGTTTTGCATGATGCTCCGATGATGTGTGGGTGTGTAATGGCCGTCTTCTTTTTAAACTTTTTAAATTATGTCGCTTACAAAAAACAGACGTGAGAGTCAAAACTGACCAGTTGTAATCCCACTATGTACCCGGTTACCAGGGAATTAAGTAGCAAGAGCCCCGGTGGTGGCCTCACATCACAAATCATTTTCACCGCGATATTATGCCTAGCTGCATAGCTAGACTGACGTCATTATCAACCAATCAGGGTGCAGCGCGCGGCATTGTATGGTAATTAGGAGTCTGTGTTCTTGTTCTTTAGTAAACAACCTATGCAGACATCGGTGATTATCTGCAGCTAGTCCGGAAGGAAGGACCGCGCTATTAGCACAATAATCCATACACGCCGTCAGGGATGGGTCCTTCTAGATTCGTTCTCTACCCCAGCAGCGCACCAACCCAGTTGATGACAACTAATGACTCCAAATATGTTTGCGGGTAATCCCCTCATCATTAGCTATCATTTAACCACATCTGTTATGTAACCGGGACCGGTACGCTGCATGTATTCACGAAACACGGTGCATGACTACCTATATTTAGCTGGGATGAAAACTCAACCATCATTTGAAATTTGTTCTGTCGTATCTTGAATATACTTGAAATCTCCCAAAAGATTAGCAGAAAAAATATTCACATATTCGTGATTCCCAGTCAGGAATTCTTCCTAATCATGACGTGTTAAAAGGAGTTTAATTTGTGGACTTCGAGGACAAAATGTCAAGTTGTAGTAAATTGCCATAGAATTTGTATTAAATCTCAAATTCAAAAAAATTATACCAGAAGGCTATTCCTCATATTCTGAATGCACTGTGATGTGTCCGATGTGCTCTCAGGTCCCCAAAATACTGCGCAAAGGTGGCTTTACGAGGCCTTAAGGGAACCTTAATTTTAAAATCTTAGCAATTTGTCTTGGTCTAAGATAAGTATATGGTCGAATCCAACCAAAAGTGTCCACGGGCCAAAAATAAAAGTCCGAATAAAAATGTCTCCACAATTTTTTCCTTTTGCCCATTGATTGATGACATATTGGCCTTATAAACCAAAAGTGCCATTACTAATCTTGAAAAATAAATCCAGGACGTGTGATAGTAAATGTGATATCAAAACCCAATGTTACCTACGAATACCACTAGGATGCTTTCACTATCGCAATACTAATCAACCTAAAACAATTGGAATATTCCATTAACGCTTTTTTCGTGTAATGTAGACCACAGGGTGTCAGGAAAATGCTAACTCAACCAGAAAATATTTGTTTTTATTTTTATAACGCGATCAATATGATCTTAGTCAATTATGCTAGTTTATTTTTGAAAATGAAGTTTAGGTCAGTTTCTGTATTTTATTTATCAAATGAGTATGAATCAATTTACACATTGTATAAGAACGAGTATGATATGCCTGTTTTCAAGAATATTAGAATTATACGCATACACCTAACACTTTATACAATGAAAAGGTGAAGAAACCCGGGTATTCGTAGGTAACATGAGCGATTTAACAATATCTATATTGAATTTATAGGTTTAAATTTTGCTATTATGGTAATGAATTAATAAAATGGTAGTTTTAGATCTCTTTCAGATGGTACGTCCAAGTGAATAAATGCTATTACCTTAGATCAAAAATTTTTGATGCTTTTAGCAAGATTTTGACCACTTCATTTTGATATACAAGTAGTTAATCAGCAATTTTACATAATAAATAATTGTTGAATGAATCCGTATATGGGTAATAATAGTGTCATGGGGTACCGCTTAAAGTTTTTGACAATTAATTTCCATTGGTAGGGACACTTCATTACACATGTCATGTATTATGCTGTATTCGTAAGTAACATTTCAGTATTTGTAGGTAAGAATTAGACTTTTGGTGGATATCGCAATCAAAGCTTCATTTTATAAAGCACTTTGAATGTATTATTTTCTTTATGTGCGTTTATTGATACTTTAGACCCTATCATGTATTAATAATGTCGGTTCACAGCGGTTGAAAGAGGATTGAAGTAAGAAACAAAGGCACTAAAGTGACTTTAATTTGTTAATTGCACACAAATCGCTTAAAACCGTTATTGCAGACTTGTGAAGTCCATCTTGGAGTCAGTTACGTCTTGTGGCCTTTCGTTTGAGGGCAACTTTAATTAGCTTTATACCAGGGTCCATCAATGTGTTGTCTAGATCATGAGACAATGAGAACAGTCGTTTTTCCATGGTATTCGTAGGTAACCTTAGCGAAAACGTCAAAGTTACCTACCTCGAATAAATCAATTTGGACACAAATTACTCAGAAACCAGAAGGTCGGTAAACATTTAAAATGAAGCACACATGACAGTTGACAAATCCAAGTATTTATCCCTTCTAATCTTCTTTGAAGCTGATTTTTCTTTCAAATGAGCAGACCGTCGTCTATTTCAGTACATATTTTTCACCAATTAAGCCGTATTCAGTTTTGCATGGTGGGCATGTATGTGAATTCGCAACTTTCATTGACATATGATTTGATAGCAAACATACAGGCCTTCTTTATGTACCAGTATGGGCATTGGCATGAATGGCGGTGTTTCGTACTGTCATGATGTCAAAGTATTCTTAGGTAAATTCTTACCAAATTTACCTACGAATACTTGCTTTTATTGTTGACATCTCAGAAATATTTAAACGCAGGTTATTGAAACTTGGGAGAAATAAAGAGTGTATTACCTTGCACCTATTGCTTAACTATTGTTTACAATTCTCTCACTTTGTGGAAATGGCACAGCTTTTAACATGTATTCGGAGGTAATGCATATTTTTTACCAAACCTACCTTTGTGTCATTTAGAATTTCTGGCAGCTAAACACAATGATAAAGATGTCCGAATGCAATGCATTTCAGTATTGGACATATCAAAGCTTGTATCAATTGCGCATTTATTAGTGATTTCCATTTTTTAAAGATATATCTAGTGCTATGAAAAATTGTATTCGTATGTAATGTAAAAAAGTACCACTCAAAAAATTATCACAAAAAATTCATATTATGTGAAAAATTGAACAGGCAATCTTTGAATACACACCTTTCAGGAAATCAATTAGATTCAATCCAATGACTTCTTTTCATAACTGATTTAGATGTTTTTAAAAATACCTTAAGAAATATTTTGAAAAAATGGGTAAAAATAGCATGTTTTTGGGTCTCTTGTCTAAGTTTTTTTAGAAGGGGTCTTATTATATATGGCGCGAAGCGATGATCAAGGCGAATAAACACAATACAAAAACGAATGCCAATTGATTAATATTTTTAAGTTATGGCCCTGAACATGCCGTGTACACTTTTCGTTGGATTCGACCATATGCCAATCAAATGAACAAAATATTTCCGACATACATGGCTTCAAACACGTCGTCCCAGTTAAGGTATTCACTTCACTGTTCCTATATAGGCATATTTATTAACCCTCTCCACGCGGGTGTCCACTGCAGACGATAAGTTTCGAATTTACCATATTTGGAATCAGCATGAAATGAGCCTAGTATTGGTTCAGTGGTCCTTGAAAATATTTTGCAAAAATGTTTGCCCAAAATATCTTATTACAACGTTTTAGAAACGTATTCATGATCTTTATATACTGGAGTGAGTATTTCAAACAGAATTTACCCAATTGACTATTTTATTCAAAACTCACACTCCCTCTGTGGAAGACTTTAGCAAAATCTTCCACAGGGGGAATGTGGGTTTCAACTGGAATAGCAAAATGTACGTCTTTAGTTTCTTTCATCAAACACTGATTGCGTAATCTAAGCCAAAAGTGAGATTACAAATTATTTTACACTGACGATGTTTCTCTTTATTCCCCTGTCATACTTCCATGCCGCTTGCCAGCGTATCAGTCAATGACAAGCCTATAGTGTATCCGTTTGTCTGCAATGCGCATGCGTCACACCGCTAAGCGGTAAGCGGCATGAAAGTATGAAACCAGTAAGCATTACCTACCTTTTCGTGAACTTGAGTCGTAAGCAATCCAATCAATCCAAATTTGATTGACACCATAGAAAGCCAAAACACGGCAAGAAATATCGAAAGAAAACTGCTGAAATATTGAGCTATAACAAGTTGGTACGTTATAAAGCACATCATGATTACTAGAACTCCAAACGATGCGGCGATATAAAAATTAAAGGCGTCGTCAAGAACAAACACAAGCCTGGACAGATATTGGTGCTGGCGACGAAGCCCCATCAAACATCCTTTGAATTTGCTTTCATCTGTTATGCAGCGGTAGAATTGTTCCGTGAATTGGAGAAATTGTTGGGAAATAATGGAACAAAGAATAAGCAGGAATGCTGGTGGCATCGCAAACGCGGCATTTCCAAACAGCAGTGCTACTTGTCCCATTATATCCCACACGATAATGGGGTCAGTTCCTGGAGATGACAAGAAAACGGTGTCATTTCGGAGTGCTTCAATTGGGCCCAATCGCGCAAAGGCTGGAAATAGTGAATCGGATACAATGAAGGAAATTGCCGCACCAAAGATGAGGAATTTTCTCCTGCGTATCCAAGTGATGCTGATCGAAGTCTTGAACATTCGGCTCATTGAAGAAGACTGACAATAAGTTTGCCAGAAGTCGAAAATCTTCGGCAATGTGTCAGTATTACAAATATGGTACCAAATAAAGCTGTTAGTGCCACATAAAAACAACCAACAAGCTAATGTTATTTGCATTGGCAGTGTGCTACTATCCATGTATCCAAATCCAACAACTGTTCTCACTAAGTTCAGAAATATTATTATTTGGGTACAAAGGCAATACAATCGATGCGCATTCTGAAGAAAATAATCGGACTCTGTTTCCTGTTTCCTCCAACTCTTAGGTGTGTGGTACAGTCCAAATATAGCCATAGTACGGAATATATGGCGAAACTCATATCGCAGATTCACATCATTTTCATCCTTATCAATACTTGTTTTATCCAAATTCCCGGTCCCATTAGATATAGCTGATATGGGTGTCACATCATTTGCAAGGAATGCATTTGGTACGTGAAATTTTGCCATGTCGCTAGATATAGTATGCTGTGCTCTCGATACTCTCTAGTAGTCCACAGCCTTCTGTTGAAATTGAAGAGTTTGCTGGCTTTTTTGCTAAGTTGCTAAAAACGTGTACTATAGTTACAAAGAAGTTGAATTTGAAATGGCAACTGATGCTCGGGTGCTGACGTCGATATCCTCACCTTTGCCCTTTTTATTTGTTCGACAATACAATATTTTACACACAAGGATCAAATAGTACTTTGTGAATTGTTCTTAACTTAAATAACAATAATGGAAACCACAGTGATACCTATCTATATTTATAGTGATACTTGAAGTATATAATTATAATAAAGATGCCCTAATAGCCATGCGTGATGCATGATATAGGCAATAATTGCTCTCCTTAATAGTCATGCGCGATGCATGACATAGATGATTAACTTGTATGTTGACGTTAATGTTCAATTAAGAGTTCCTTTCCATTGTTTCATCCATTAAGGTGATGTTGAATGTCCGTTTTTATTGAGTCAGGGGCGGCGCTACGGTGGGGGGGGGCACGGGGCATTTCCCCAATTTTTTCTTACCCCCGGTTGCCCTCCCCCCCACTTTTTGAGGCAAAACCACAAATTACGTAGAGTTTCCACTTTTGCGGCAATTTTGCGCCAAATTTGAAATTTCATTTTGAAATTCGTTTTGACCGCCCCCCCCCATGCCCCCGGAAAAATTCTGGTGCCGCCACTGTCTATAGTGCATGTGTAAGAGTAGTTTTAAATCTTGAAATATTTTGATGGGATTGGACAATATAAGCAGGAAAAAAAAATGAAAAAACGTTTATTAAAACTTAAATTATAATTGAAACAATGATATTTATAAGGATATTGGGAACACTGTTATTACTAATTATTATGATAATGAAAATAGTAATAATGATAATAATAATCATCAACAACATCATTATCATCATCACCATTCATGATGCTCATGATCATGATAATAAAACATTGAAAATCTTCTTCCAACTCGAAATCCCAAACATCAACTAATTTCGGTCAGTGCCACCTTAATATAATGTGATTTAAAATGTGATTTCGAATCAATTAAAGTTATAGAAGAGGATGCCTTGATTGATCATTATTACGCAATAAATTTGAGTGACTTGGTTATCATAATTACAAAGCAAACGTGACTGTGCAATATTTTAAATCAATTAAATAATATAGACACTTTTAAAAGTAATTTGTTTACTGGATGTGACATAACTAGGAATCAGTATCATGAATTAGCGTGTTAATGTTAATTTAGAACCTGTTTACAGAACATGTATAATTATTTGCTGAATCATTCATGTGATAAAGTATCACAGGTGAACAAATTTCAATCCTTTGCCAGTGTACATAAACGTTGAAAAAAATACCCATTGCATCTGTCCGGATTTAAACCGGCGAACTTCATTGCCTCATTTCAATTGTTTAGTTTTAGTTTTGGTTTTGGTTTTGGTCACGTGGTTTCCTATTGTCCTGCCTAACCACTTGAATCATAAGATATCGAACTCATTGTTTCTACCTTTTGTTTAAAACCGAACATTTGTGTCAATCAGTTTCGGTTTTGTAGCATAAATCAATGCAGGAGCTCTATCGACACCGGCACCAGAATCGAGCAAATTACGGCATCTCGCCACATTTTTTTTTAGTATAAAAATCGGCACAGGCGAATGCAAAGCTATAAAGAAATGTTAAAATTACGAAGCTGACCAAAATTGCTTTCTTCAGAAGATAGCAAGAAAAAAAAGAAGAAAAAAAAAAGAGAAAAACATTGCCTAGCACGCGTTGTAGATGATGATTCAGTACGGCGCGAAACGGTAAAACTGCATTGAACGGGGTTGCGCGCTTAGAGAAAATTCGGCATTAGGCCGACTGCAGAGCTATAAAGAAAATGTAAAAATGTAAAAATGACGAAACTGACTAAAAATTACAACGGCACTTATAAAGCAGAGATTATCATCCGCCTGGTTCTCTATTTTTACATCTCCCCCCCCCCCTTTAAAAATCAATAGCGCGGCATATAGGCCGAATGCCGATTTTTTAATTAGGACAGCACCGTGCGCATTTTAGGATTTTTTTCGCTATATCTAGGGCCTACTGAAGATAGGCCTAGCATTTAGAATCTCATATAGTCCCAAATTAACGCCTAATATCCCAGCAAACACAAACACGTTTTTAAAACGTTTTAGATAAGTTATATTTTGGGTTTTGGTTTAGGTAAAAACCTTTTAATAACATTAAAATGTCGGATTATATAAAGGTCATGAAATCGTTTTAAAACGTTTTGTATGAAAACATACTACAACAATTTTTTAAAAATGTTTTCGAAATGTCATTGTAAACTATTTTTGCAAACATTTTTGGCCAAATATTTTGTCAACACTTAAATAACATTATGTTAAAATATTTGCACCAAGCAAACACAATGCCTCATTTCAAATATATAGTTTTAGTTTTGGTTTTGGTTTTGGTCACGTGGTTTCCTATTGTCCTGCCTAACCACTTGAATCATAAGATATCGAACTCATTGTTTCTACCTTTTGTTTAAAACCGAACATTTGTGTCAGTCAGTTTCGGTTTTGGTTTCAGTTTCTTATAAGTGGTGTGAATCGTAAAATTATTTGGTTTGAAGTTACCTACTTTAAGTATACAAAAGAAATGTTTAAATTTCGCAGTGCAATATTCACGAGGAGAGAAATCAAGCATGGTAATCTATATTGAAAGACGTGGTTTACAAAATCGAATAAGCCTAGGCTATTTCACCTGTGAAAAAAATATAGACCATCGAAATATTTGCATTCGACATAACAAAAGGGGCCACTATTGTAATTGTATAGGTGCTATAAACAAAATTGATTCATGTCCTTAATCCCGGGTACCAGAATCGATGGAAGGCCATTATAATATGACCTCTAATAACCTAATGAGTTTTACTGAAGCAATTTTTACTGCAAAAAGTAGAAGATAGAGGGGAGAAGAGATTGTGTGGTGTGGGTGTGTGTGTGTGTGTGGGGGGAGGGTAAGGGGGTATGGGACGGGAGAAAGAGAAACAGATGGGAGAGAGCATTGGAAATGAAAGAGAAGGGGGATGAGAGCTCGAGATGAAGATATCGAATGTAGAGGAGGAGGAGGGGGAGAGTCACTTAGGGAAGAGGTGGTTATATAGGGAGGGGAGCCCCCTCTTAAAGAGGTATGGGTTGTGCTTCCCGGGATAATAAACTAATTCATAATCAAATCGTCTCCATGTATCGTTTATGTTTCAAACAAACAAACAAAGCCCCCACCCCATCCTTCAATATACGCGCATGTATATGATTTCTAGGCCTAGAACTCGTGAGTGTAACATGCACAGCATCAACTGTCGTCCGCGGGATATATTTCCGATATCAATCATGATAATAATTATGTTAGCACAATAGGCTATTGTATACTTCTAGTTATATACCCTATATTGTGTCCTCCCAGCATAATAGTGTTTTGATTGCAGACTAGATCTGCTCTACTTTTTAATCCCTTGATTTTTGGTTTCTGAACAAAAGAGAAACCAAAACTAAAGATTTGAAATGAGGGATTGTACTGGGAGGACTAACTAATTGAACCACAGAGGCGCGTTGGAGAAGAGCGGAAGATATAAATCTATAGGTACTAGGTTAAAATTTTAATCTTTCCCCAGAGTAGCCAATGCACATAAACGTCCGGCCAGATGTACTGCACTGGTTTTTTTTAACGTTACGAATAAAGTTTGTTCATCAACAAATAACCTTTAAACTCAGTATGTTCAATGTGATATCTATATTTATTTTTGAGTAAATTAAACTGAAAAGACTGAATGTCTTGTTCGATCATTGCTCCATGGATGATTTTATTATCATAATTACGAAACAAGGGTGACTCAGCACTATTTGAAATCAATGAAACAATAATAGGCAAATTAAGTGATAATATTGACTTTCTAGTCGCACCTTTGAAACAGAGTTGTATACCGGATGTGACATAATTTTAATTATTAAAAGAGTCAATAACATGAAATGGTATGTCCAGGAATGTTTATTTAGAAGACGGGCACTTTCATTTATTAGCATCTTTAAGTGATTTTTATTTTACAAATTGCGTCCACAATTGTGGAACAAGACCAGCGAATCACTTCATCGCTATACATTATGATGTCTCGCTATTCATTATATACTAGCATGGTGATGTGTGACGTTTATTCGCTTTCTTAAAGCCATAATGTACGATCTTTTAAAATATAAAAACGAGTTCTGTCATTTTTTTAAACCTTATTTTTTGGTATATTTGTAATGTTTGCACATGTCCCAATTCTCAGGCCTAATTGAATTCAGCCAAATTCATTATATCCTTAGGCCAACAGAGCAAGTCTCAATAAAAGTCATAATTATGGTTGTAAACAAAATGTGGTTCTGCTTTCATGACCTGCGGGGCTCCCCAAGTTGCATTAGTATTCATTGCGATATGTGACGTTTATTCCCTTATTATTCATTAAAGGTCGTTAACATGTTGTGGTAATGCTTTCATGCCCTGCGAGGCTCTCCTTTATTGGCACTACATTAGTTGCAAGTTGCATTAGTATTCATTGTAATGTACGATGTTTAGTCCCTTTCTTAGTATTCATAAAAGGTTGGTAAACAAGTTCCGCCACAAGTCAAACTGTCATTAACAAATACATTTGTGTGTATAATTATTTGCTGATTGCTGATCATTCATGTAAAAAGTATCTAAATATTTCTAGACTGTTGTAGATTTAGTTCTTGTGCCTACCATAATGTTCTCCAGATTTCAAAAGACCGCGATCGATGAGACGGATTCTCATCAATGACACTCTTTCATGGTAAATAACACTAGCGCTCAAAAACATTATTGTTCAAGATGGCCCCGCAGGGCTAGTATTTCATTTCATTTTATTAAAAAAGCATCGTGGCCAAATTGAGCAATTTCAAAATATATAAACAACAAATTTAAATTCAAATAATGCAAGATAAAAGAAGAAAAATATTGCACATATATAGCATAAATGGATATTGCCACATATTAAAACATCAGCATGCAGGTGTGAGTTGGGTGTGGGCGGAAAAGGGCACACAGGGAGCATGAGTGCACACCCCCATGCATGCAGATGCACACACAACAGCATACCCAGCACACATGGTCCCATCACCCCTTAACACAATACAACACCCAAACACCCACACATATGATTGACTCTAAAATATTTTGGAAATTTTTTGTTATTGTACCTAACAAATATTGCCCAAAAACTCACTTTTTGAATTTTAAAATTGTTCATTCACTAACCACAGCAATGTCAACATTATTAAGGCGTGGGGTATGGGCCAACTCACACTTCAGTGTAGACAAGGTACTGTTGGTCGAAGCAGCTAAAAATGTCGATTTTCATTATGTAAATCAATATATTATTGAAAAATAACACTTTGATGTTTTGCAAATGTTCATTCTACAAACCATATACTTTCAAAACTTGCTTGATTTATCGTTGTTAATGAGTTATGAACGTTTATCTAAGTGTTGCATGTGTTTCATCCCTCCTACAACATAACTCAAGGACAACAGGACCTACAAAAATATATCTGTGATACTTGTATTCTTCTACACACTCACTATGAAATGAGCAATACGATTTTTGCGAAAGCTGACTACCATTCGAAAGATGCTGTGAACTACCAAATCGCAACACTTTAAAATAGTGTCAAACCTAAAGTAAGTTCACTAGTCCGTTTAGGCTCGTACTCAACAATTCAACCATCAAACAAAGGTGTGTCATCTTAAATGATGCAACAGGCGATCAATAGTAAAATGCTTCGAGAAACTGCGCTTAAATCAACAATACAAATCAATAGTCAATCATCGCCCATGATGAAAGAGCATTTGGAATGTGAAGCTGAGATTCGCTTCTAATGAGTTATAATTCCATATTCGTAGCAGCTGGTTGCATTGTTCTTCTTAATGCAAATCGTGTATTCTGAAACTCAAGAAAGAGGCAAACATTATTGTAAAATTTTATCATTAAAAAACTAAATAGTTAGTCTCTTTCAGTGGAAACTGAATATTATAAAGAGTAATTTTTGATATTTTTATTCTACATTGACGCATGACAATTGAAGTTGAGCACTAATGTCTAAAATTCACGCACGCGGGGATTTTTTGCCAGCTGAGATGACACCAGTCACCAAGATCGCAGACGGAAATCCAGCAAAAACAACAATTATTGATATCGGAGACGATGACGTTGACCTCCAGTGTGAGTTTCGTCACATTTTTCGTGTCATGGCTGTTTGTGGACTGTATCACACACCAAAGACTTGGCGAAAACAAGAAATGGCGGGAAATTCTAATTCCGTAGATTTTCTTCAACACGCGCAGCAATTTTATTGCCTTTTAATCCAAACGGTCCTATTTCTTAATGGAGTTAGACAAGTGGCTGGATTGGGGTACATGGATAGTAGCACACTTCGTCGTCCGTATTCCATAGTGGCGTATAGTGGGGCGCCGCGAATAAACAACTTTTCGAAAAATCGGGTTTGAAGAAAATGCCAATTTAAAATCGAGTTGTCAAATCAGACATTCATTATATTTTGTAAATGATGTGAAATTTCTGTATAAACTAAATAGATTTTATTGTTATATATTTTTCAAAAGAAATAAATACATACTATTGCTGGCAAACTGACAATAAAACTATACGTCACTATGGAAAACGAACAAAACGCAATACCCTAACCTTACGTTAACCGTACGCCACCTCGGTCGCCGTGTAATCCCTATAGCTGGTTGCAAATTCGTCGTCGTATTCTGAAACTCAAGCGTTACTTTTCGTCGTTCGTATTCCATAGTGGCGTATAGGTCCGATACGCGTACGCCACTATGACATACGATGTTTTTCATTTTTGCCGATATTTCATAATTATAAAATGTGTATAAAAACGTGGCGTATGGTCGATACGCCACTATGGAATACAAAAAACACTTTGTAACTATACGCCACATTTAATTAATTAATTACTAATTAATTAGCTAATTATGACTGATGAGACTTAGAAAAAGACTTGAAAGAGAACATCATTAAAATATATGTGCCAATTTTCAAAAAAATGACCAAAAATCACTATACGCCACTATGGAATACAGCCGACGACTTGCCATGCAAATAGTGATGGTAGTCTTTTGGTTTATATGTGCTCTTTACGCCTTTATCTGGTACTAGATTTGTAATACGGACAAACTGCCAAATGTCTTTAACAATTGGCAGACCAACTGCCAATCTTCATCAATGAGTCAAATGTTCCGGACTTCACTAACCATTTCTTGCGTTCGCAGGAAGATATTCCGTATCTTTACTACGGCAATTGTCTGTTGTGTGTTTAATATACTGTTCAGTGGGTTTGCACAATTTGGCCCGATTGAATCATTTCGTAATGACACCATTTATCTTGCGACTCCAGCAACGGATCCACTAATCCTATGGAATATAGTGTCAGTGGTGTCATCTGTATATGGTACTGCCGCATTTCTTTTTACTCCAGCCTTTCTCATCATTATCTGCTCCATCATATCCCATCAGTTTCACATGTTCTCGGATAGATTTATCAACTGTATAACAGACGAAAACAAATTTAAAGGGTGCTTGAAGTCTCTACGTCGACAACACCAATATCTCTCAAAGTTTGTATTTGTTCTGGATGACACCTTCAATTTTTATCTTGCAGTGAATGTTGGTACTTCGGTGGTACTTGCTTGTTTTCTAATGTATACCCTGGTTGTAGCTAACAGCTCCAGCACAGCGCTTACTACGTTTCTTGCTGCATTCTGGCTGTCTGTAGCATTGATGCAATTTGGAGTGATGGGTATGATGACGGCTCAGATTCACGAAAAGGTAAGTATGTATATTTTTAGAATGTATGAATGAATGAATGAACGAATTTATTTATTTATTTATTTATTTATTTATTTATTTATTTATTTATTTATTTATTTATTTATTTATTTATTTATTTATTTATTTATTTATTTATATTTATTTATTTATACCCTTATTTATTTATACCCTTATTTATTTATACCCTTATTTATTTATACCCTTATTTATTTATACCCTTATTTATTTATTCTTTATCATGTTTATAGCGATAATCAATCAGAGTTAGACCAATTACAGGAGTGTATTTGATTGTACAATGCACGGGTCCGCACTCAACACGTACAACGCGCAGTGGTTTCAGTCACGTTCATTTTTCTTGAGGGTTGATGCATTAATATTTGCTAGGATTTTTTTCATATTTTTAAAAATAGCAACATTTTCTCTTGTATATGAAATAGATTAATTAATGCATATTGCTCGAGAAATTGTACAAAATAATGCACTTGTACTAAGATTTTGATGTGTCTAATCCAAGGAACACAAAACGTTTTTAAAATTTTTTATACGGGTTATATTTTGAGTTTTTGGTTTTTGTAAAAACGTTTTAATAACATTAAAATGTCGGGTTATGTAAAGGTCATGGAAACGTTATAAAACGTTTTGTATAAAAACACACTACAAAAATATTTGTAAAATGTTTTAAAATTGTTATTGTATAATATTTTTTAGAAACATTCTTTGCCAACTATTTTGACAACACTTTATAAATAACATTATGTTAGAATATTTGCAGTAAGTTATCATTAAATGTTTTTGAATGTTATGAAAACGTTTTTATACCATTTATATACCCTTTATATAACCCGACATTTAAATGTTTTCTGGAAAACTTTTCTAACCTTTTGCGAATAATGTCGAAAACGTTTTGTGTTTGCTGGGATGCACTCCCCTGTAAGAAACTCGTGCATTAGATGCATCAACACCTTAGTACGCGTGCATTATTTTTGTTCAATATCACTCCCAAGAATTGATACGCATTTATTAACCTATAATTCACAAATTAAGCAAAATAAGAGATTGCTAACGTTTACTCTATAAAATAATTAAGTTATAATATTTTGTGCTAAAACGTTAACGTTCTATTCCGTGTTATTACCGATCAGGCACATTCGCTTGTGAACTATATTCATTCATGACATCGGTGTATTTGGATTTAGAGAGCATGAAGAAGTCACACAGGTAAGAGATTCTTTTAATATTCAGAATCTGATAACAGGCGGTGTTGGACATGCGTCACGTGATGGACGATTAACAATTGAAGGGGTGGGTGTAATAAAGTCCTAGCCCACCTAAAACACATGTTACTGGTTTCGGAGTAAAGGAGTTCTTTAACAGACTAAACAGTTTTGTTGAAATCATTCGTACAATTTGTACACACAAACCGGTCACTTGCAAATTTGCGGGTTGGGACTTTTTGCCCCAAGAATTCCACATTAGTTTCTAGAACTACTTATGAGATGGATATTTCTTTGGAAAACATATCGAATCTAATCGTTGTTGATGTAAGAAACACGTTCTCAATGATTCCAGATCAAAATTGTTGTTCATAGATAATCTAGGACCCCGGGTTTAAAGTCGGTGGCAATATAGTACTAACCCACATTTCTTTTTTGAAGAAAAGCAGGGAACACATCTGTAATCATGCCAATAAGTTCATATTGGTGAAAAATTACACATTATTTCAATAAGTACAATATAATGATTACTTTTTATAAAAATAGATGAAGTAGTTGTCCAATCTATCTGTTTTAACTGCAATTGTGCACCGAAAAAAGGGTGAAGGTACCCACCCTTCAATTATAAATTGAAAAACAACATACTTACAGTGGAGTCCGTTGTCGAACCCTTCAACTGTTTTGGAATAACATAATTCTGCTTTGTCAGCGATAACACATTTACATATAAATATTTGTGAAGATTTCATGATTGCGTGTTAATCCAATGGCGACGTAGAAAATGGCGATATCTCATCTGCTCTCCCCTGTGTTGATAACTGAATATGATTTTGCTTTGGGCTGCCAACAATTGCCCATTTCTGTTTCCCTCGGTTTTTGCAGACATTTTCTTTGTTGTTCTATCACAAGAATTTTCTGGTTTAACACGGAGAGTCATTTTTAAACGCATGTCAGTAAAAAAAATCCAGAAAATATGTGACTTCCAACAATTTTCCTCTTTTATAAAATTTTTCCGCTTTTCACAAACATATTTAAACATGCTAAGTTATGGATATTTTTAATAAGTTTGTAGTTTTACGGCTGATAAAACATTTTGGAAGCATTTTCAAAAAGAAACTCCTGTCAAATATCGATGAAAGTTGCTATTTACTAATAATTATTACGTAAACTGTAAAAGCAGATACAAAGTGCCTGCATATTATTATTTGCAATAAAACAGCAGTGGTAATGCCAGAAATTTTTCAGAGGGGAGGTAAAAAGGGGGACCAGGATTTGCCGAAATGGTTATAGAAAGGATGGAGCAAGATGTTCCAGAGGGCGGAAGCTGCAATCACCTCCCTTGGCTATGACACTTTATAGTAATAATGGGCTATTCCAGTTAAAATCCATACACCCCATGGAAGACATGACTTTAATCTCCCACACAGGTGGTGTAGATTTCAAATGGTGTCAATCATTAAGGTAACTCCATTTTAAATTTACCCCCTGTGTGGAAGATTAAGATCATGTCTTCCATAGGGAGTGTATGGATTTCAACTGGAATAGTCCAATAATTTTCCTAAAAGTTGTACACTAAATGTAGTAAAATAACATCTTCTCTTGGTTTTAAAACGTTATTTCAGATGAATATGTTCATGGCCAAATTGAATGGTCCTCCTATTGCATTAACCATATGGGGCCTCGTACCTCTCACTAAGGAGTTCCTTTTGACGGTAAGTATACAATATAAACAGTTTCTTGGACAGACAATGGGTGGCAAAGGTAAAGGTGGTTAAAAATTTTATTTATTGCTAATGCATTAATTTATTTTTTGTTTTTTATTTGAATATGTATTTATATATTGATTGAATAATTGGTTGATTGTTTATTTTCCTAAATTAATGCGTTCATAAAATATTTGATTTCCTAGGTTTGCTTACTAAAAATAACGCTTGCTGACTGCTATAGCCCGGTGTTGAAGCCGAAATATACCGATGCTTGTTTAGAGAATATTGTTATCTTACATATTTTAAAATACAGGGTGTATCAAAATAAAGTAACAGTTCGAAAAATGTCACTAGATTAAAAAGTATGAGGTATTTGGTAAAAATACTTTAGTTGATAGCTGCATCTTGTCCTCCCACAACTGTAAAATCACTGGCGTGTGACCATTCATAAGGACGTAGTGGATATTGTTGTGAGCTGTGTAAAATGCAGTTGTGTGAAGCCAATTAAAATAACATGTAAATCACAGTTTCACCTGGACCACTTTCCTTGCAGTAATTGACAGAACACCTTGCAGAATTGTTTGGCAATCGTGTGAAGCACCAAGTCAAGTGGGATGGTCCTAATATCTCCTGATCTTACACCTCTGGATTTCTTCTTGTGGGGCTTTCTAAAAGCAAAGGCTTTTACCTTGATGCACTCTAGAGATATATAATTGCACAAGTTGGCATCCCCAGGCATGACATCTCTCATAAGATGTCATGCGTGTATTGGGGGGGGCTTTAGGGCGCCAGCCCCGGGATCAAAGCAGGGGCGGCAAAATCGAAGGGCGGCGGGAATAAGAAGGGGCGGCAAAAAGAGGGGCGGCAAAAAGAATTAGTAAAGAAAAAAGGGCGGAAAATGTGAAAAAATGGAACTATACATCAAAATGTGTTGCTTTTCGGGCGGAAGCGCCTTTAAATCCTTTTTTCACTTTTTCAAACGACCGTTAAAAAAATTGGGGCAACCTTTTCGGGCTGTTGAGGAAGGGCCGGCAAAATTGGCTTTTCTTCAGCCCCCGGGGAAGGGGCGGCCACGGTACGCCACTGAGATGTGGTGTGAATGCCATGTTCAGGAGAGCTGATAGCTGTATACAGAGGAACGGTGGCCATTCCCTGGTGGCCATGTGGAAGATTAAGGTTGTTAATTACTGTAAAGAAAGTGGTTAAACATGTGATTTTCATGTTGCTTTGATTTTAATTGATTTCGCGCAACTACATTTTTTATTCGGCGCACAAAAACTGCGCATTATTTATGGTCCTTATTAATGGTCACACGCCAGTGATTTTACAGTTGTATGAGGACAAGATGTTGATTCATCTATAAACTCAAGTATTTCGATCAAATACTTCATACTTTTTAATCTAGTGGCATTTTTCGAACTGTATACTTTATTTTGATACACCCTGTATTATAGAAATAAAAAAATGTTATATGGGTGATTGTGACAGCAATATTCTTTTTCCCCCATCTTACAGGTTGTTGGCGTTTTCATTACCTATTTCGGCTTGGTGGCTCAGACGTTATAAACTCATTGGTATCATTGCTCTGTGTTGAAAAAGTGTATCAACACATGAACGAAAAAACCTCTACTGAATAAATTTGAACATAACATTCATTGACAAGAATGACTACCAGAGGGCGTAATTGTGGTGGGGGTCGAGGGGGCGAAGCCCCTCTAAGCCAGAGGGTTTCTACACATTTTACACTGCAGGAGACACCATTTCTGAGGGTAAAATTACATTCAAATGGATTTAAAAATAAGGTTATTTTGAGAAAACAAGCCTAGATAACAGCCTTGAAGACTATCTATTATACATGTAATATTCTTCAAGGCTTGTTTTCTCAAAATTATACCATAAAATATGCAAATTAGGTACCTAAGCCCAGGCAATTTGAGCAGAATTAGCACCCCAAAAGGCCATTTTTAACATAAAAACCTGTTTTAGACTTTTTTTGAAAAAATGCTTCCTTCATCCCAAAAAAGTGGTTTTAAATGTTCAGTTTCCTATACAGGGTGTCCCAGAATGATCTATACCGGGAAAGATGGAATTTTATAGCTATAAAGGGCATGTTAAATGGTCATATTGTTTTACATTTTAAGTTTTACATATATTTGGCTTTCTCAGATTTTTTAGATTTTAAAAATTGGACGTTTCTAGTAGAAGTTATAGAAGATTGCGTAAAAATGGTGAATTCTAAGTTTTGACAACGCAACCTATTTTCAAAATCTGTAACAGCACAAAGTTATTTGGAAAAAGTTATGAAGGTATTTTAGTTGTGCCCTGTTCATATTTCCACTAAATAGCCGATATCTATCTATTATTTATGACGTTACGAAGCAATCATTATATGGAATTAAGGATTTGCGGCCTAATAATCCCATTCTCTCTTTGGCGGTAGTTTTAAATATAGTTATTGTGGTGTGAGGTCCATGTCATTTGAAATGCTTGCAGAGGTCGAACTGGTTGTGGTACAGAAAAGATGGCTCCTCAATTTACTGTACAGCAGCGTGGATTTCTTTCAAAAACTGTCGAGACGCAAAGAAGATTCCTTAGACTATTTCCGCGAGCACGCGTTCCAGTCAAAGGAGCGATAGTGTATAACGTAAAGAAGTTTGACGAGCACAGAACTGTCAGGGATCGGCAGAGTGAAGCTTCAGGTGCTCGTAAGACTGTAAGAACTAGAGCGAACATTGCAGCTGTCCGGCAAGCTTTAAGGCGCAACCCCAACAGTAGTCGTCGAAATGCTGTGCCAAACATCCCACGTTCTTTATTTAATCGTATCGTGCCATTTTCAAGGGTATGCGAGTCGTTTGTGCTGAAAATGAAAAGCAGGTTTTCATCGATTTTACATTATTGCATGCCACGCCAAAACAAATAAAGGTAGCGTGCTGAAATTAACAGAATAAGTAGGAGACATGTCCAGCATTATAATGCAGGTATCAAAAATAGATACACTGCCCGTCTTCTATTTTTAGTTATTTTTGAAAAACACGGTACAAATCATTCCGGGACACCCTGTACTTTTGTACATGAGAGACATTCTCCAAAGTATTTTTTTGGCCTAATAACATGGCCTACATGGCTGAAATGGATATATATAATGCGCAATATAAAATATTACTTTTACTTCTACTGAACAGCTAGCAATGTATACTAATTCAATGTGTTCCTGACTGTTCAATAGAAGCAAAAGTAATCAAAATGTACAACTCTATCCACCTTTGTAAAATAAAATTGGCAATTTTTTTTAAGTAGCAGTATTTCTATGGTTTCCAACCTTGAATAACAAGTAATAGCAAGTTTAGGGCCTATAACTTGCTTTTTTAGCCAAAAATATTTTTTGAAAATTAAAAAAAAACAATCGGAATTCCGATTTAAATCGGAAGATTGGCATCTCTGAAATTATTCAATGATAGATTTTTTAATTTTTAATTTTATTTTACGAAGTCAGGAAAGATAGGAATTTAACCTGTGATACTTAAATTAACGCTGCTTTTTCAAGCAAGCAAAATCTCGAAATGTGCCAATTTTGTCATTATAGCCATTTGTGGCAGGTTTTCCATTTGACACTACATCACAATGTATAGACCGATTTCAACTCCGTTTTTTGATTTTTGATGCTTTAACAAAGCTCATTCATGTAGAAACATTAAATAACGTATTTCTGCTGCGCTTATTTTTGAGGTGATATGCGTACTGATAGACGAGCATGTTGTGTATCCTAGTGATACCATATAACTAATCAATATCATCTAATTGAGCTCTTAGAGGAAAGAAAAGTAAATCAATTAGTGATGGCTGATTTTGTTTACTCATTGCTTTGATCGTAAAGTTGGTTATCATAATTGCAAATTACATTTTCGCGTGACTTTGCAAAATTGGAAATCAATTAAATTATGAATGATGTGCACTTAAGGGGGTACTACACCCCTGGCCAATTTTATACCTATTTTTGCATTTTTCTCAAAAATTATAGCACATTGGTGACAAGTAAGATATGTATATTATAGGGGCAAGAACTACAACTACTGTACTGAAAATTCAGCAACTCAAAGCAAGTAGTTATTGATTTATTGATCAAATATTGGTTTTCCCTCATTTTTGACTGTAACCCCACAACTGTTGTCTGTGCTGAAATAAAATTTATAGTGCAGTAGTTGTAGTCCTTGCCCCTATAATATACATATCTTACTTGTCCCCAATGCGCTATAATTTTAAAGAAAAATGCAGAAATAGGCATACATTTTAGCAGGGGTGTAGTACCCCCTTAACGAACTTATTGGGTAATGTTTCAGTAAGGCCATTTAGACTAATTCCAATCAGCCGTCCACACTTCGCATGTACTGTGTTATGCTTCGTAGTGACAACTGATTATCTTACAGTCCATATCGTGACGGACTTCTGAAAAATATTCAATGCGACTTTGGTTGTGCGCCGTAGCGCGACTGACTAGCGGCGCCCGTGTACCGCGTCGCTTTACCGCGCCGTTGTGACAAGATCGCGCTCTAAAATTCTAAAAACAAAAAACTGCGCAGTCTCAGTGCAACCAGAAAGTGGTTGCAAAATTCCGTCACTTTTTTCTGTGTAGTTTTCTTAGTCGCCAATCCAGAAGGTTGACGAATGAGGGCAGCAGTCTTAGAGACGAGTACATGGGCTTGCAGTGACAGTAGCGGAAAATGCAACTGTATCGATTAGCTTCAATTTACCAGCTTTTACCCAAAAGATGGCGAAAGGCTGATGCCCTAAATATTTTTTTTTTCAAATTTATACATAAAACTACGTAGCCGATCAGCAAAGACGTGGAGTGTATTTAAAATGTATAATTTCACTCCATGTACTACGCACGGTACTTCCCATGACGAATATTACGTATTTGAAATACAAAGTGCAGTATATGATATACGAAGAGTTTGAGCTTATTATACCGATATTTTTGGTATCATTTAAGTTCCCCTATGTTGTATTATCTTTTTCGAATGCTTTCGTCCAGAATTATCTTAAGATGAATTGGCTGTGCAATAATAATGAGCCTTCTCGACTGTAAAATTTCCAAACTTCTTGCCAAAATTGCTTCCCCCCTCGGCCTGCCAAAAATTGCTTTCCCTTCTCTCGACCTGTCAAAAATCCGTACCTATGTATTTAATTACCGTAAAAAATCGGTAATAAGCATAATAAGCAGTAGAAACAAATTAATGTACCAATTTTCTCAAAAATCTTAAAAATGTCGAATACGTCAGTATGTGATACTGCCTATATGTGCCTATTAACGAGTTGCACGGACAAGAATGAAGTTTTAGGGTAGTTTGTTAAACTTTTTCATTTTTTTTCTAATTATTTGTAAATTAAAAGAAAAATATATGAAACAGTTAACAAACTATCCTATAAAATCATTCTTGTCCGAGTATTCGTTAAGAGTTACATATGCTTATTGACGAATTTTTACGGTATGTACTTATTAACTCTCGTCTAACTAAGGTATTTTGGTAATACGTCTAACAAAGGGAAGGTAGTTGTAACCCTTAATGATTTTCTCTATAAAACGTCCGATGTCTAAGATTATGTACAAATATCCCCTACCCTCAAAGTTGGACGGCCTACCCTACCCCAGGCAATGTGGTAGGCTTAACCCCATGAAAACTACCTGCCGATTGGCCAAAAAGAAGTTTTCATTATCAATTGGCCTAATCAGCAACATTGTTAGAATAATTTCACCACTCAAAAAAATTGGGATGAAATATTTGCAAAGCTCCATTCTGATTGGTGATTATAGTGAAAATATCATGTACTTGACCAATCACAGGCAATGTTAGATCGACAGGTAGTCCTCAGGGGCATTTAAATTGAGTGCAATGGGTGATCGGGCAATTACATGGAGCTGTTTAGTGGTTAGTTTGAGAGCGTTTTACGACGACAGGAAACAAATCGTTAGACTTGGGTTAATGAACGCCAAAGAGGCATCATTTTGTCTGATAAATATCACTGCACTTGAGCTCTACAACATTGGTTTTAGGGTGATGCAATACTGGTAGACTGGAAGACCTGAGCGCAAGAAGATCGTAAGTCTACTTGGCCCCTCAACATCTAACAATAAAGTTGCGTATAGTTTCGTATAGTTTGGTAATGTTTTATACATGTTCAGGGGCCAAAACAAATCTTTCACAACCTTTCATGATGTTTTCACCCTGGAACATGTATTAAACATTATAAAACCCTAAGAAACTATGCGTAACTTTAGTGTATACATGTTGAGGGGCCAAGTGGACTTACGGTCTTCTTGCGCTCAGGTCTTCATTATTGTTACTATGATGTGCCCTGAGTAATTTAATTTAACTTTGTTTGCAAGCTAGAAGTAGAAAATCAAGAGTTTGTGTGTTATGATGTATGTTTTAGGAGAAACCCCTTTGGTTACTGTAAACAAACTCAATCAGAGTTATAAATAATCTGGGAAAATCCCTACTATTCCAGAACATTCCTGTATTGCTCAATCATAGTGCATTGCTTAGTGTTAACTGGGGAATACCCTGATAATATAAAGTAGGTATGACATCACGAGGAATACCCACAGGAAGTGTTGTAATGTGACAGAATGGTCTATTAATAGATCATGGGGTTTCTGAAGTATAAAAATGTGAGAGCTTGAGTTTGCTGATTGCAGAATAACATGAGAGTTGGTAAACGTGTTGTCATTGTTGTGCTTCAAAAATAGGTACATTTGAACCAGTTTGCATAGCCAATAAAGAGCTATTTTACTACAGCAACGAAGGAGATTTTGAGAGACTTGCTGGAGTCTGCACATCTGTCAAGAGAATCAGTGTTAAAGAAGCCTGTTTCCCGGAGGAGTAAAGTGCTTGGAGAACTGCGCAAGGAGTTAAATGTTTGGAGATTGGCGCAAGGAGTTACACGTTTGGAGATTGGCGCAAGGAGTTACATGTTTGGAGAACGGCGCAGAAGTTTAGTATTTGGAAAATGCAGCACCATTTTTATGTGAGGATTTAATACTCACTAAAGGCAAGAGTACAAAGGACTTCGCTGATTTTTGCAGAACAAGTGAACAACAGGATGTACAGCCTGTCTCAAAAAAAATTGTGCAAGTGGAAAGCGCCCCCTGTGGCAATTAGAAAATACCGTTGTGATATGATACTTACATCAATGTCAAGGGCGTAGTCTTAGCTCTCAAATGCCGTTTTTCCGTTCAATTTGCTTATTTTAATCTCGAGATATGTTTAGTTAAGAATGAAATGGTAAAATGACAATTGTGCCACTTTTACTAGGGAAGAGGCTGTAGGCCAACATGCAAATCAATGATAGCATCAAGAGTTCCTTCGTGAAATCAAAAGATTGCATCAATTACACAACAATACAAAATAGTTTTTACTGTTTTTACTGTTTTATCCTGATACAGGTATAATGATTCTCTTTTTTCACTTAAAACAAATTAAAAGATAAATAAATATATCACATTCTGCTGTAAAATTAAATACATGTGCATGTCAATGATTTTATCATGGTAAATACTGTTCTCTTTGACACTCAAAACATAAGACAAAAAAATATTACACACTTATAGGTTAATGATCGCGTATTACTTGTTGGGAGAGAAATTAGACAAAATAATGCACACGCGCTGATGTTGATGCGTCTTATGCACGAGCCCCGAAGCTATCATTGATTTACATGTACCTCTTCCCTATAGTAAAAGTGGCACAGTTGTCATTTTACCCTTTCATTGTTAACTAAACATATCTCGAGATTAAAACAAGCAAATTGAACAGAACAAACGGCATTTGAGAGCTAAGATTGTGCCCTTGACGTTGATGTAAGCATCATGTCACAACGGTATTTGCTTATTGCTAAAGAGGGCGCTTTTCACTTGCACAATTTTTTTTGAGACAGGCTGTATATCAGCCGTCAAGAATATTGTAAATGAACAAGACAATCATCAAGAAGAAGTACTGATTAGTTAAAATTTGTGATTGTGTGATTATTTTGTATGTTCATTTGTTGTCATATATGTGAGTGGACGCGGCGAATCAGCCGTAAACTCGGCAAATTGTATTCTGAGTTAAAGTGTAAAATGTATGTGAAGGTCGTATTCATAGGTGTACCAATTCGTTGCGACAAGTATCTTATCAAACGCAGTTTAAATCAATCAATAATACTACTGCTGAAGAGGATAATAAGCTTCTACCTATTTCTATAGAATAGTTCTTGTCTTTGTTTGCTTTGGCTAAATCCTGTTCAAGTGGTAGATAACAAAGCATTGTATTTTGTCTAGGTATGTATAATCAACAATGAACAATGAGAGGATATTTCTGAACCTCGTTGACTTGGGGATGATTTGAAATGACCGCCAATTATGACTGTTGGATATTTATTACCAGAAATGTAGAAAAAGAGACACATGTAGAACCGATAAAAAATACAATTTTGTCGAAGGAACAGAGTTCAACAAAACATAACCCCGCTTTTGGATATCGTTTGAAGTCAAATGATATACCATTTTAAAGCTTATGGTATATATTTTCTAAACACGAAATAAAACAAAATTGACCGGGGCCGACTTTACGGCTGATTCGCCGCGTCCAGTCACATATTGTATAATCATATCTTACTTATTTGTGTTGTGCATTCGTGTGAATTTGGGTAAAAGGTGATTTTGGCCTTGAGTCAGTACCACTCGTAACATTACCAACACAATATTTACCAACATAATTGTTACCAACACTGGTTCTAGGGTGATGCAATTGCTACGAATAAAACCATGAAATTAATAATGCCATTTGTTTGAACAATAACGGTGGGGGCGTTGTGAGATATGTCGTTTTATTCAGGGGAATTTGGATGCGATTCCATTTTTGACGTCGCCATTGGATTAACACGTAATCATGAAATCTTCAAAACAATTATAAATGTGTAATATGGTGTAAACAGCAAAATTATGTTATTCTAAAATGGATGCGGTATTAGTATGTTGTTTTTCTTGCAATTTGTAACTCCCGTCTATTTGGAACGGGCTATCAGGCTTGTAATTTCGTTAGCCTCGTAAATCACGTGCCGCGAGGACATTCTTTTACACTTGACAGTGTTCTTGCACTCTTATTGGTTCTTACCTGTGTGGTATGACACGATATCACACACTTTAGCGCGTGCGTGTCGACACGATATTAGTACGCGCTATTTGAACAAATCGGAGGTGCATAACAGCAACGGGACTGATCGATTCTTAAAAGTCCTAAGGTAATTCCTTGTAAAATGTAGGATTTAATTTGATTAAATTTGGTATACTTATGATTAATATATTTATTTGAATTGAAGTGTTTAAGAATGAGAATAAAGGCATTGTTTTTAGCTGCTGTCGTGCATCTATCGTCTCATATAACACGCGACATCATTATTTTTGGCGTAAAACTTAAAATAATGATGTCGCCCGTGTTATATATGAGACGATAGATGCAATCCGGCGGCTAAAAACAATACCTTTATTCTCTAATTTCTGCACCTCCTCTAGGACTGTGCCGAGGGTGCCTGTTACCATACTGAGAGGTTTCCAAAATTTAACATTTATTTGATGAACGTAAAGGGCAAGTAATTTTTCAATCTTGTTCAAATTGTGTTAAAAAAGTATTCCTCTAATCTCAGATAAGTCAAATCACACCGATTTCAATGAAAATTGTCTCATTCGTGACGATTCTCTTTATGGCTGTGAATCCTGAGTGCTTTCACAAGACCTGGAAAGCAAAATCAACACTTTTTGCTACAGAATGATGCTAAAATATTAAAAAAAAGGATTATGTCTCAAACATCATCATAATCACACACGACAAACACTGAACCTCTTATCAATATCATTCGACTGCAAGAGGAAGAGCTTGCTACAAGTAAATTCTTGGCCAATCTCGAACATTAGTGGCTCCGCGATAAATACCCGCGCAGATGCAGAAGAAAGCATAAACGCGCCTTACATTGCGTACACCCTTTGTACTATATTAGGACGTAACACGTTATATACCAGCTTGGAATTACAGACTTGACATTTAGAATGGAATATTATTTTCGAAAAATATCAAGACTGGTCTGGAAGGGGTTTGCATAAACCGCACGGGCTAAATATTAATTGAGTTGTTTGATAGAAAATGTGCTTTCCATGAGTTTACATTATGGTTCTTATAATGTAGCGAATCTGCCTAAAATGGCGGATTTATGGAGGCTGCATTTGAGCTTTGTGGGGGGGGGGGGGGACACAATTTCGGACTTTATGCAACAATGTTCTGTTATTATCAAATTTATAGGGGTTTGAGGTGATATTTCCTAAACTTCGTCAGCAATTGGCATTCATCACAGCTGAAATACACTTGCAATGTATCAATTTTTTGAACACGGGAGCAGCTTAAGGGATCTAAAATGAGCGTTTATTGCGTTTCGACAGTATTTTTTGTGGGACATGAGAGCACCTCAGACCTATCGAATTGCATTCTGAATACGAAGCATGTCTTTCTGATATCAAATAATTTTTATTTTTGAAAATCACAATATAATACAAATTTTATGACAAATTATAAAAATTTGATATTTTTCAAATTTTGATATATAACAGTCCTCGAAGTAAATTATATAAATCTAATGTTATATTCTTAAAGTGTATGTAGCAGGGAGGAAAAGCCGACGGTCAATTGAAAATTTTGACCTTTCATATTGAAGATATGGATTTTTTCCCCAAAAGACCTAATTTTTTTTGGTGTTTTGGGAAAAAAATCCATATCTTCAATACGAAAGGTCAAAATTTTCAATTGATCGTCGGCTTTTCATCCCACCTACATACACTTTAAGTATAAATCATCAGATTTATAAAGTTTACTTCGAGTACTGTTAAATATCAAAAATATAAATTTTAATGATTTGCCATAAAATGTGTATTAAATTGCGAATTTCAAAAATCAAAATTATTTGATATCAGAATGACATTCTTCGTATTCAGAATGCGATTCGATATGTCTGATGTGCTCTGATGTCCCCAAATAAATACTGTCCAAACGTTCATACCCCACCCCTTAAAATATGGCTTTTAAAAGTGGCACGTACTCTGAAAGTTTGAATGGCCTCCCTGAGGTCAAATGTTATAAACTTAAGGAACAAATCAACTGCGCGGATTCTTGGTTGTCCAATGAACTCTCGCTCTTTCTTTGTGTACAGTAAGTTTATAACATTTGGCATAACATGAGTTCGTACCAGTTATACCGAATTAGCCCATAGCAAAATGAGACGCCACGCATCTCCTAAATCCTTTGAGACAATTCGTTGTACGCATGTGCGTCGACGAGCATTATTGATACCACGAGGGTTTAGAGCCACATAGCCTCAATTCACCATCACCAGCTCCCACGAAATGAGCATCAAGTCGCCAGGACACTATAGATGATACAGTCCACTAATGATGTAAAATCAACAGAAAGCAAAAGAAATTCTGGAGGAAATATTAATAAAGCAAGGAGCCATCCCAACATGTTTGGTATGAAGTTACAGGGTATAAAATAAGGATTTCAAATCTAAGAAAGTTATTTTGCCAACTCTATCCTCATTTGTGAGAGCAGGTTAATATAGTGAGTTCTTGTGAAATTATCCAAGATTATGTGGATTTTAAAACTTTATGAAACTTGGCGATTAGATCCGGTGAAATTGTTTTGCCGAAAACTTCAGCCAGAGTTTCCCAATTTTGCGAGGACAACCCCACAATATGATGTCATAACGACATTACGTGAGGAATGTTTGCACTTATTTTGGCTTCATTGCATAGAGAAGACCAATAGTTATACATTGGTAGCAAATATAGCAGTTATTACTTCAGATAAATATAGGGCTTCCTTTACAGTTCGTGTTATGGCTCAGTTTGACGAGGGTTGTGAAAGTGTAGCGAAAGCACATAAGTTATAATCCCTAATTCCTGTCAGTGCGTTTTAGCAAAACGAAATTTAAAGGATGTAACATATCGATGATTGATGTGTAATGAAAGAAAGCTATTAACTATAACACGTCACCGGTAAATGCGGTGGTCGACAAATAGTGCCAAAAATACGATAATCTTTGTCCATTAGTTAGTTAACACATGGCTCCCGGGTACGTCGTATCTTCAATTCTAATACTTGTTTCATATAAAAACACACGGGATATTGATATGTTAAGACCTCTCACTTCGTATCCATTATGAACTCTGTTAGGATGTACTAACTTTGGTTTAACAAATTGGTGACTCGTTGATGAGACAAAAATGGCAAAGATTCACATACCGAACGACGTCGTAGCATTTGAAATTACACAGGCACAAATTGTCAATCATGGGAATTTGCCGGAACGTAAAGAGGATGGTGATGATTATGATGTCAACCTTCGACGTGAATTTTGCTCCATATTCAGGACAATGGCTATTCTTGGACTGTACCACACTCCAAAGAGTTGGAGAAAGTCAGAAATGGCGGGAAACTTGAATAATGTCCTTCATCGTCTGCACAGATGTTATTGTCTGTTCATACAGATAATTTTATATCTAAACGGAATCAGAGCATTTGTGGGATTATGGTTTGTGGAGGATAGGTTGATAGCCATGCAAGTAGTAGCAGGAACATACATGTTTCTAGGCGCTGTAACAAGCAGCATATGGTATCATATCTGCAATACAGACAAACTACCCAAGATCTTTAGCATGTGGCAAACCTATTGCCAGTCTTCGAAAATGAGTCAATGTTTTGGTACATCTATAAATATTGTTTTTATTCGTCGGAAAAAGGCTATTATTCTCGGCGGAGCAATAGCCTTCATTGTGCTCAACACATTCAGCTGTGCATTTGCTATATTTGGACCTATACAATCACTTCGAAATGACACTTATTTTATTGTGGCTCCAACAACAGAACCAGTTTTAGCTTATGAAATTGTCGCTGTATCTTCAACCGTATTTATTAATGGCGCGTTTACTCTCCCGCCTACATTTTTGCTTCTTTTATGTTTCATTATTTCCCAGCAATTCGTTCTCTTCACAGAACGCTTTCAACGCACTATCACAGATGCTGGGACATTTAAGGGATATCTCATCGCTTTGCGTCGGCAACATCAGTATCTTGCAAAAGCAACCTTCATTCTCGATGATGCATTCAGTTTTTATCTCGCTGTGATATTTGGGGCTGAGATAATCATAAATAGTTTTTTAATGTACCAACTTGTTGTGGCGAAAAGTTATGATAATACTATTAGCTTACTCCTCAGCATCTTTTGGTTTCTTATTACGGCGTTTAAAATCGGGCTCATTGGAGTGATAACGGCTCTGCTTCACGAACACGTAAGTGCTTATAAATTATTTTTAAATTATATAACTAAAGTATTCTTATTGATGATATTGATGATTAGATGAAAGAGTGACAATTTGCTCAGTCAAAATATTCTTTCCTTTATTATCAGATCTCATCCCGTGAATTAGAGTGTTAAAAAAACGACTGAAAAAGAAGAATAAACAGATGCACAGCGGGACTATATTTACACGAAACAAAACGCTATTGTTCTATGATATTTTTCGCTGGGTACAAAATATATCTAAAACCATGCTAAATCTTATTTACTGTCCAAAGTGTACTATTTTAATAACTCATTAATTCAAAAAGTTACACCAATCTTAGAGTCAATCCGATTGTTTGATAATTCGTATTTCATAGCCAAAATTAGTGGCAAATCATAGCTAATCATACTGATATCCAGAATCTTTCAACACTGCTAAAGCCATACATGGCTGTCACTGGCGCACTACTTTTTCAGATTCACTTTCAAATATACCCTAGCATTTTCCTAGATACCCTACATACAAATTCTGGATCCCATTCGCCAAAAAATCAAGTTTTTCACAATTCTTTTGTGCATTCTTTCCGGACCACAGAATACATTCATATTAATAAATACTCCACGTTCACACGTCGTCCCCGTGGCGAAGCGGTTAAGGGCATGGACGTCCAATCCATTTATGAATTTTTGCTCAAGTTCGAAACTTCCCACCACTTTTTTTTTAACGTTTTATTAACCAATTTATTGTCATAAATCAAGAATAACACCATTTCGAACATCCATTGCTATTGTGATATTATTATTTTTTTCATCAAACAAACATGTTTGATTTTTTATACACATTTAGGCCTAGGCCTAGGGCCTACTTTCACCATCCAAATGCTTTCACCATGCCTGACTATCATGACATCGTCGTCATTTAAAACACATTTATCAGTTGCTCTGTTCACAGCTCAGACTGAAATTATATTTGGAATAAATATTATAAATTCTCACAAATTAATATCACAAACCGCGAAAGATCGCCAACAACTGCCGCTGAATATTGATATCCAACTAGATTTCCCCACAGGGCTATAAAGAACCACAAACCGCGAAATTTGGATATCCAACTAGATTGCCGCTACAAAGAATCACACACCACGAAATATGGATATCCAACAAGCTTAAACTATAAATTAGCTCCCGATAGAGGGCATGGCTTGATAAGGGAAATTAAAATCACAAACCGCGAAAGATCGTCGACAACCGCCGCTTAATAGGGATTTATTTATTTATTTATTTATTTAATTCTTATTTAACCTGGGAAATGACCAATCAATGCACTGCACTGTTCTCCTTGGTTCCCAGGTATAAAAGAACCACAAACCGCAAATATGGATATCCAACCAAAAGACGGCATATAAAACATTATATCGCCAACAATTGCCGCTCAATAATATCAACAAATTACATCAACAGCAATAAATAAACAAACCGCGACATTTAAGGCATATGGTCATATGATTGCACATTACATCAAAAGCATCAAAGAAATATACAACCACAGTAGAGATCTTTTTTTTTTTTTTATAAATTATCCCAATAGAGGGCAAAGGCTTGATTAAGGTATTAAAATCACAAAGCTGGAGCAACGTCAGATCTGACCGACAACCGCCGACCAATAAACGGATATCCATCTATATTGCCCGCAGGGCTCACAGAACCACAAAACCGCGAAATTTGGATATTCAACTAGATTGCCCGCAGGCCTATCGATTATAAAGAACCACAAACCGCGAAATATGGATATCCAACCAATTAAGACCACAAACCGCGAAAGATCGCCAACAACTGCCGCTCAATATTGATATCCAACTAGATTGCCCCGCAGGGCTATAAAGAACTACAAACCGCGAAATTTGGATATGCAACTAGATTGCCCCACAGGGAAACACATTTATCAGTTGCTCTGTTCACAGCTCAGACTGAAATTATATTTGGAATAAATATTATAAATTGTCACAAATTAAAATCACAAACCGCGAAAGATCGCCAACAACCGCCGCTGAATATTGATATCCAACTAGATTTCCCCGAAGGGCTATAAAGAACCACAAACCGCGAAATTTGGATATCCAACTAGATTGCCGCTACAAAGAATCACACACACGAAATATGGATACTAAACACGATAATCTTGCCTAGTCCAAGTATAGCTTAAATATATGCTATAAATTACCAGTTCCGATAGAGGTAGGCATGGCTTCGATAAGGGAAATTAAAATCACAAACCGCGAAAGATCGCCGGCACAACCGCCGCTTGGATAGGGATATCCAATTATATTTTCTTTACATATTTACGTTGCCTTGAATAACCACAAAACTAGCAAAATTTGGATATTCAACTAGATTGCCCGCAGGCCTATCGATTATAACATTACCACAAACCGACGAAATTGGATATCCAAAATTAAACGACTGAAAAGTTTTGTTTAAAGATCGCCAACAACTGTGCCGCTCAATCATTGAATAAACTACAAACCATCGAAATTTGTTTTATATTCGTTACTAGATGACTTTCCACAGGGCTGCACAAAAACCACAAACCACAACTATGGCTATCTAACAAGCTTAAACTATAAATTAGCTCCCGATAGAGGGCAGGGCTTGATGAAAACCACAAACCACGAAAGATCGCTGACAACCGCCGCTTAATAGGAATATCCAACTAGGTTGCCCTGAAGGGCTCACTTTGAACACCAACATCAAATCAGTGTTTTTTATTTTATTTCAAGAACCACAAACCGCGAAATTCGGATAGCCAAGTAGATTATTATAAATAGGGCTATTGGAACCCCAAACATTAAAAACGATAATCTTGCCTTTCAGGGCATTTAGTATAGCTTAAATATATGCGCATTTACCAGTTCCGACTTGAAGTAGGCCTAATCGGACTTACTCTTTGTGTCTCTCTGGCATTGTCAACATTGGATGTGTGTTGTTCATGTTTATATTTTCTTTACATATTTACGTTGCCTTGAATAATTAAAGTATACTAGTATTAAAATGTATATTGACCATTGTATACGCCTCTTAACATTACAGTCACGCGTGACGAGCAAGTTTTAAAAATAAACGACTGATAAAGTTTTGTTTAATTAGGGCCTATTTACTGTCATGAATCAAGAATAGCAACTTCAAACATCTATTTTTCGTTTTATGGAGCACTTCGTTACCTGATGACTTTCCAAGCTTGGAGCTGCTTGGCTGCATTCATAAAAAAAAAATCTACCAAAAAACGTTGACAACGTAAACCCGAAAAAAAGTTTAAAAACCCACCTCGGCTCAATTTTTAAAACTTTCTTGAAAATTGGTATACTGATGTTTTTATAAAAAAAAGCAAAAAGTAGGTATATACCGAAAGTCAGCATCCGAAAGTCTTTGTCACCCCCGTAAATTTTTTGAAGAACCCCCCCGTACCACTACAATACACTGGGTAACAATAATTGCCTTTGACCCAAATCTGTGAATAATTATCAAGAAGTTTTTGAGCAATTTTATATATTGTATAGTATACTTTGATCAGCTTGTTATCGGCGGAAATTGTTAGGTTTTTACCACTACGCCGAAAACGTTCAGAGTAATATAGTTGACTTATCTGGTCTATATTTTCTGTATTAAACAAAACAGATAAAGTATAGGACTTGAATTAATAATTCGTGATGCTTCTGGCAACATGTCACATGTCAATATTTCTCTAAATAAAATATATGGATATTAATCCGCGATGCATAAGGCCCTGTCCGTTTTCCTATCACACAATACATCAGTGCTGGTTCCGATTGACGGCAATTAATCAATGATATCCTACGTTAAAAGTAAAGGGATATCGACTAGTTAACGTCGTTGTGTTGAAAATAACCGGCGAGGGTTGAATATTAAAAGTAACTGCTGAATTGACTATGTTCTAGAAAATATAGTTTTAACATTTTGTCTTTTTTATTTTTATTTTAATTTAGATGTTTGGAAATTTATTCACTTTCGGTGTTTTAGTTTCAAAGATCGTTATAGTAATATCTGTTTAATTTAATTTTATATAGTTAACGTCGCTATAAAAATTATCACCGTCCAATATTAAAAGTACTCTTCAAAATTCTAAACAATATGTTGTTTTGTAACATGTCCTAAAAATTTGAGCTAATTTTGATTGAATAAAAAGCTCAAAACTTTGATATTTTTAGGAAGGATATGTAAACGACAGATAACACCAAAAATATGAAGAAATTATTTCCAAACCGTGTTAAGTCAACAATCATTATGTTGCTCATTTTCAAGAATGCTGGTTTTACAAACAGCACGCCATTGTCTCATTTCGTTAACAAAAGTACACATACCATTGTTTCCACAGGGAGTCCAGATTTCAAATTTACCGATTCAGGTTACCCAACTGAAGCTATAATACAAACTTTATTGCGATATCGCACATGAAAATGGAGTCCATGTTCACAGTACAGAGAAGATCCGATTTAATCAGTTTTATGAGCTGAATAAATGGGAGTGTTATCTTGGTTTAATAGCTTTTTCAATGGCCGTTAAAATCCTGCAATAACTCAGAGATGAATTCTATGTCTATACCCATGACTTCAGCATCATGGCTATAAGGCCCTAGCCGATTACCAAGAGGCTGATCAAACTATAAATCGGGTGATTTGATGGTAAAACGATTAACGGCAATTAATCAACCCACGAACTGTTTAGAATTGATGTGTGAGTGATATAAAGAAGGGGTTGCAACACCACCACCTCCACGTCGACCTCTTTCGTCGTTTGTTTTGCCTCATACAGAGAGCGAGGGTTGAAATTTCCTAAAAATCTAACTGCTGATTATTGACTATGTGTTAGACAAATAATTATATAGTCTGTCGCTTTTGTGTTTTTATATTTATTTTAATACCCTCAGGCGCATGACATTGGCAACTTTATTCACGATATCGGTGTTTTTTGTTTCAAAGATCGCGAGGAGGTCACACAAGTAAGATCTGTTTTATTTAATTTTATATGAATTTAATATAAAGACTATATATTTATTATCACCGTCAGACATTATTAATGTTACACTCGTCAAGTTATTGATTTTATTACAAAAAACAACCAGAGTGTTGTTTTTTCGATAAAGGTAGGTCCATCATATGAAAAGAATTGACCTTTCGTTTTTGATATGAATAAAAAGCTGCAAAACAATTGATATTTAATTAAAGAAAATATTAAAAGCGACGTCAAAATTGCCATTTATCTAAATTGATTGAATCAGTCATAAGACAAGACATGCCACTAATGACCGGATAGAAGAAGCTTTTGCACTCAATTTAACTAAAGGTACAATCGATTCTTAAGCGTGTTGCAAAATAACAACCAGAGAAGTTATTAAATGGCTTTATACATTATTCCACATATACCGCTTTGGAACATATGACCGTAATCTCTTTGACAAACTAATCCAGATTTCAAAACCGGAGTTACCGATTCAGGAAATTCTTACTCCATGTGTGCAAGATTAAGGTCATATTTTCCATAGGCGGTTTATGGATTTCAACTGAAATAGCCATTCAATCTTTGTTTCAGAATCGTGGAACTAATGAAGCGAGGTATTATGAACTTATTTGCCATCCATTTGCTAGTGGTGGTATTACCCCAGTCAACATGCTCAAGTGAAAACGTTACGAACCATAATACTCATGATATTGCAGAATCTTGTGCATGTCTCTTCCACCACAGTCACCAGAATAATCTTTTTCGTAATTCCAGATGAACTTGTTCATGGCTAAATTAAATGGTCCATCTATTGCACTTACTCTATGGGGCATCGTACCTCTGACTAAGGAGTTTATTTTAGCGGTAAGTTTGAAGGACCTCTCCACGTAGCCACCATGGCATGCGACAAAAAGTGTCATTGCTTTATTTGGTAGTTACGTCAATGCATTGAGACAGCTGTTAACGCGGCTGTGTCCTCTAGACATTGTTTCTTTCGCGAAATTGAGCTTTTTTGAAATGCATTTACTTTGTAATGTTTTTTATAAATACAAGGAAAGAAAATCCAGATTTGTTAACTCCAACTGCTCTATTTTATGGATTTTATTTCACTATTTCACTGTTTCCGCAATTTAAAAGGAAAGAACATCTTTGTTGTACCATCGGGGTATACTCGCGCAACAACGCATCGCGTTTTGTAGACGCGCAATTTGTTAACGCACAGATACGCTACACATACGCAACGCTTATCTGCATGCGCGGCGCATCTTATGGAAGCACCACGGAAGCACTGATTTCATAAAAACCTAGCGGTCAAATGGCTCCGTTTTAGCTGATAAAATGTGATTTTTTTCAAGTTCTTTCCCCGGATTTAAACATCAAGATATGAATAGATTTCGCCCAAACTTCTCAAGGGGCTGTAGATTTACCCGATGTTCACGTAATGTAAGGTAGAAAAACGAGAACTGCCGCATTCTCCTGTGAGCTTCGATCAAAGTGCAAAATGTGACCACTTTAAACTTCAACGGCCTTTATTTCAATGTTCATTTTCTCGGTAAAATGACGATTTAGGTACACGATAACTCAATAAATACATCATCTATAGGTAAGCAATTATGCTCTTCATAAAAAGCATGATCGACTCAAGAAACGGTTTTCTCATTTTTTTATATTTTGGTATATTTCCGATTTTAGGCATCATTTTGTGCAAATAGGCGTTTGTGAATTTTAAAAAGTTCATTTTGATGCCGTATATGGTCAATATCTAAAAAAATAAGGCCAATATCAAAAAACTAAAAAAACCGTTTTTGGGATGGTGTCTCAAGATTAAGAAAAAATAAAACGAAAATTTTTGGAAAGAGTTTTTTTTTGTTATGATGTACCGAACAAAAATTGCCCAAAACTCACTTTTTTGTGATTTTCTTCATAATTGTTGCTTTTACACCAAATCTGTATTTATATTAAGATTCATTGATGTATTGCCTTTATAAAAATGTATACTTTTATATGTCTTGCGTGAATAATTACAAAGTTATGGCACTTTTACTACATGCATGTCTGAGAGTACACAGCTGCCTTAAGCGCGCGCATCTATGCGGCCTCTGGGGGCGGGGCAGGGGGCGGGGCAGAAGCGGAAAGTGAGGACGAGAAGAACGGGAGAAAAGAGACAAAGAAGGGAAAGGGGAGGGAGAAAGAGCAGAGAAAAGAAAAGAAAAGAGAAGGGAAAGGGGATAGAGATGGGAAAGAGAAAGGAAAGCAGAGGAAGGGATGGAAAATAAAATGGAAAAGGGAGGAGAGGGAGAGGGAGAAGAAAAAAATAGGATGATACTGACGTCCCCCCCCGACTGTCAATGCTGGCTACGCGCTTGGGCTTCAGAGGTATTTGAACGCACTTACGTCTGTACGTCACCAAAGCTTCGAGCGAACGCTCGTGATTTAAAGCTGCGTCCAATGAAATACTTGAGTCATTTTCCCAGGAAACATTAAATAGGCTATGTGTTTAAACGTGTTTTGGTTTTGATCTAAACGTTTTAATAACATTTAAATGTCTGGTTTGCAATGGTCATGAAAATATTTAAAACGTTTTGTATGAAAACATGCCACAACACCATTTTAAAAATGTTGTCAACATTTTATTTGAAATATTTGTATTGCGAACATTTTTGCAAAATACTTTGTCAACACTTAATAACATGATGTTAGAATGTTTTACATTAAGTTTTCAAAAATGTTTTTTTAATGTTATAAAAACGTTTTAAATCATTTAGATAACCCAACATTTAAACGTTTGTGTTTGCTGGATTCATAATGTGGAGTGGCAAAAAATGTAATATTGATTATATTTCTGATAACATATTATTTCTTCATTCATATTACAGGTTGTTGGGGTGTACATCACTTACTTTGTTTTGGTTGCTCAATCATTGTGAATTGGTAAGCAATTGAGTAATGACTTATCAAAGGACCGAAGTTGATTTGAAAACGGGACAATAGAGATTGTGCGTGAAATTATTGATTGGCTCCAAACAGAGGATTTGAACCGGTGTTCTTCACCGTAAACATGGCGCAGAGTAGTCCATTCAATCAAATGTTGTTATCAACCTACTTGATCGTAGTGCATGTGTGAGAGGAACTGTCGCGATAGATTGCAATCATGCTTTTGTTGAATGCATTTGGGTAGTCCGCCATATTTACGGTATGATATGTCATATGCACGGCCTCTAGCGAGATACATATGGCTTGGAAGTAATATTAACCTGTAGCATACACACATTAAAATTTAAGTGTTGCAACATTTACAAAATGGGTTACCACCCAAACGGATCCCATGTATTATACAGGGTGCACAAATTATAAGTTCCTCCTAAATACTTTTCGAAATAAATCGAAAAATATATGACGAAATGCTAACTTGTAAAAAGACATGTGTAGCCTTATTTGTTTTACACCTATGGAACAAATTATAGCGTCACACGGCATTGCGTTCAGTCGCAATGAATGGTTCATAATGTAAAAAAGAGACCATTTTAAACTATGTTAAAAAGTTGCATCTGAGTCCATAGGAGTCAACTCTCAAACAGTATAGCAGGCAAGGCTTATGGGCTCAGGTGCAACTTTTAACATAGTGAAATAGAAAAATCCCCTACAGAAATTTTTTAGAATGGAATGTAAATACAAATACAGGTTTTGGATAGCATAACACGCTTTGAGAAAATCACAAAAATGCACATTTCTACCTCAAAATAATTATTGTAAACACACTGTTGTTACGAGACGTAAGTGACTCAAGGCTAATAAACCCTTTACCCAATTTTACTTCAGATTGTACACAAAATACACTGTTTATTTAAGTTGACAAAATCTGAATCTTTAATGAAAAGTATAACACAAAAAGTTCTACCGCCATCATCACATCTCTGTTATCTTACGTGCCAGGATATTAAAATTATCCATGCTTATACTAATACTCTTACATCTTGGCTACAAAATTTAAGTTATTTGATGAAAATATAAATTCTGGTTGTCTAGATGTGATGTGTTAGTTAAAGCGAATACAGATTTGGTACGTCGGGAACGGTCTGAAAGAAAAGGCTAATTGTGATTAAAAAGGTTGCCAACATCTATGTGGAAATCATTACAGATCATTACAATTAAAAATTGACTTTTTGTATTGAAGCTATCAGGGAGTTGGTAGCGTTATAATCAATAACTTATTCTGTTTGAAAGTTGTGATGTTAATCAATCATTATACCTATTAGTTTATTGAAGAAATTATTTGTGATCTAAAATAATAATAAACCTGCCATCGTTAAAGGTGAGTAGAGTTTTCGAATTAAATCTAATACTGGAACTTACTTTTTTGCAACTATTGCTACGTTGCGTCTAGATACAATACTTCATCAGGCAACCGAGCCGTTGGACTGGTCACGTAATAGACGGCTAGGTATCGTGGTCCCGATGGCCCGGTCCCATGCATGAGATAAGTTAAAGCGGAGTCCCTCTTTCTTGTTCAGTGATGGTTGCTCAATGCGTTCCCAAATGGCTTCTTTTTATGCCTCTCCTATGCCATTGTTCCTCCTGGTCAAGAATGACATCTTTCTCATTCTTAATTGAGTGTCTAGTGTCCTTTAAATGGAGGTAAATAGCGGAGTTTTGCGCTTCATTGGTACTTGGTCTCCTATGTTGCCCAATACGGGTTTTTGACGCCTGTTTGGTTTCTCCAACATAAGCCGCTGAGCAATCGGTGTCACCACACACAACCCCGTACACTAAGTTCGAGCGTTTATCCTTCGGCTGCTTGTCCTTTACATTCACAAGTTTCCCGCGAAGCGTGTTCACTGGTTTGAAGGACGTGGAAATTCCGTAGGATTTGAAGTGATTCTTCACGCGTTCTGAGATTCCCGAAATATATGGTATCGTAACACGGTAAATAAGTAGACGTAACACGTGCTCTGTTGGTTTGACCACTCGCGCCTCCGGTCTTTGGCTCTTTGCTCTTGGTGGCTTTGAGAAAGGTCCAGTCCGGATAACCACAGTTATTAAGGGCTGTCTTAATGTGGTCCTTTCCTCGGGAACTTGTTCAGAGTCACTGATGATGGTGTCAGCTCTATATTGGAGAGGGTATTGTCTTTGCACAGTTCTTAAGTGAATTTTATGTTGTCATCCACGCTATTGATGTGTTTGAAGAACCCGTCAAGCTCGCTACGGTTGAGTAGGATGAAGGTGTCGTCGCCAAAACGCAACCAAACCCTCGGTTTTGTACCCGGGTACGACTTCAAGGCCACTATTGGTGAAACGGGGAGCCCATAGCACAGCCACGTTGTTGTTTGAAGTATTTCACCTTGTACGAAAAATAGGTTGTGTTCAAACAAATTTCAACCAGTTCTACGATTTGTTCAACCTTCAAGTTTGTCCTTTCATGCAGTGTATTATCACTCTCCAAACACTCTTTCACAACTTTGAGAGCAAAGTCAGGTGGTATGCATGTGAAAAGAGCAGTTACATCGTAGGATGTTATAATTTCACCTTCACATAACTTGAGATCTTTAATTTGGTTGACAATATGTTCTTAATATGATGAGGTGACCGACAAACTAAAGGGCCAAGTATTTTGACAGCGTGTTTGGCGAGGTTGTAAGTTACGGACCCAATGCTACTAACTATGGGCCTGACAGGAATTGGGTCAGGTTTGTGGATTTTTGGAAGCGGTAAAACGCCGGTACCACAGGCTCAGAGGGTGGTCTAACTGTCTCTTGAGCACAATGTCTATGGACCCATCAGTAGTGATTTTATTGGTAAAATCAGTCACTCGCTTCCTGTAGCCACTGGTTGGGGTGTAGCCTACCAGTTTGTATGTTTTCTTGTCCTTTAGTAAATCATTACACTTGTCATCGTTCAGTAAGCGTTCAGTAAGAAATCAATAATCGTTCAGTAAGAAATCACTAAGCGTTCAGTAAGAAATCAATAAGCGTTCAGTAAGAAATTACTAAGCGTTCAGTAAGAAATCGATAGGCGTTCAGTAAGAAATCAATAAGCGTTCAGTAAGAAATCAATAAGCGCTCAGTAAGAAATCGTCATTCGTTCAGTAAGAAATCAATAAGCGTTCAGTAAGAAATCAATAAGCGTTCAGTAAGAAACCAATAAGCGCTCAGTAAAAAATAAATAATCGTTCAGTAAGAAATAAATAAGCGTTCAGTAAGAAATGAATAATCGTTCAGTAAGAAATCAATAATCGTTCAGTAAGAAATCAATAAGCGTTCAGTAAGAAATCAATAAGCGTTCAGTAAGAAACCAGTAAGCGCTCAGTAAGAAATCGATAAGCGTTCAGTAAGAAATCGATAAGCGTTCAGTAAGGAATCAATAAGCGCTCAGTAAGAAATAAATAATCGTTCAGTAAGAAATCAATAAGCGCTCAGTAAGAAATCGATAAGCGTTCAGTAAGAAATCATTAATCATTCAATAAGAAATCATTAATCGTTCAGTAAGATATCAATAAGCGTTCTTTTATAAAAAAAAGTGGTTAGTGAGGATTCAAAAAGCAAATTATTTCACGTAAAACTTTTCAAACACTAACCACTAATAATAAAGGAATTTTCAGACACAAACACAAAGTTAAATTAAAAAATAAGAAGACAAGTGATGATAAAGACAAGGTTGAGTCATGCAGACTTTATTTTTCCCGTATGAAATACAAAAGCAAAATAATATGCTAAATATTACTAATTATATACCTCATATATAGATTCCTGTCATCTGATTGGTTGAAAGTGCAGTCAATGAATTAACTATGCCCGCAAAATGAACTATGGACCGGTCCATGGAAATGAACTATGGACCGGTCACGTGCGTCACGATCAAACTGCGCGTTTTTCCCAGCGTAAAATGATATTACGCACGAGTTAATGTTTTCACGCGTTATAATTATGCAGAAATCGCAGATTGTAATCTGTGTGCCGTTCGCATTGAAACTATTAATTTCTCTTCCCAAAGTCGATGCTTTTAACCAAACAGATGACAAGAATCTTAAGATTTGGTATATAAAACAAATATTGACTGCTTTTTATTCGGGGCATGGTTAAAATTATAGGCCCGCGGTGATCTCAAAACCATGACTATGCCCCTCGGCTACACCTCGGGGCATAGTCATGGTTTTGAGATCACCTTGGGCCTATAATTTTAACCATGCCCCTCATAGCAGTCAATATTTGCATAATATCAGTTTTACCAAACGTTACACTACATTTCTACTTTTCCAATTATCAATGAATATACTCAGATTACCTCATACCAAAATAATAGGCTTTTTAAAGTGCTTCGGTACTTATGCTAATTTCTATTACGCGTGCCTTCATTGTTCAACTCCCCCCCCCCATGTTGGAAATTGTTTGTGTACATATAGCAATAATGTTATACAAATGAGATTACGTAATTACAGGTAAATTGTTATGTGTTTTGAAAGAGAAATAGTTAATATCATGGTAAATAAATGTTACTTGAGTCACGGCTGAGCAGAGATATATTATAATAGTTCCTGAAAATGTTCTCGTGCTGTTTAGTTAGAAGGTCTTCATCTACAAAGATTATCTCACAAAATTAAATGACATAAAAATATAATATATAAACAGATAATAAAACATGTCATCATGTTCCTGACAAAACGACATAACATCTATGTAACTAATTGCACAGCGTTCTATATTTAGGCTTTTTAAATATTCTACGTTGATTTATTTATTTTTACATGGGATCTTCAAATCACCAGCTGCTTTTTTTCTTTCTTTTTTTCTACATGATCAGTAACCACTAGTTTGGTACGGTAGAATAATCAATTAAAACCACTAACGTCCTATAGGCCACCATAAACGTCAGTCAAATCGCTGAAGATGGAGACCAATTATCTGCGCAGCTCCCCAAATTCTAATGGGTGAAGGAAGGGTTTGATAACCAAAGAACTAGTCAACGATTTTGAAAGCAGCTAGGTGGAAACCGGGGAATTCCCGAGAGCGAGCATGGGTCGGGATAAACAAAGTGCACATATAGTACTTGAAAACGGCCTGGGCTTGAACCCGGGACTCGTACTCAGTGATGCAAGGCGAGTAAACAAGCGCTGCACAACTCGCTCTCAATACTATGATATAGGAATATTAACACCTCGTAATATTCGGTTTTTGTTACTGCGCGCGTCAATGAAGTCCCAACTTACGCCTGCTTAAATTTACAAAAGCGAGTGTCAAACAATACGCAAACCGCGGTCCGCGTAGATGGTGCGCCAATATGTTTGTACGCAATTCTACATAAAGACTTCACAAAAAGTAACGCAGCTGTTATAAATACGCCTATAGTGTCAGAACTAATAATTGTGTTCACAATATTTCAAGATAGAAAGAAAGGATGGTCATTACGCGCATTTTGATACCCCATATGTCCAATTTTTTTATGTTCAATTATTAACAATACAGCAGTGTTTTAAAAGAAAAATGCTCGAATTTAAAAGTTGCAGCTATTTGTATTGATTTGATGTCAGCGCGAAGATAATGGAGGGTGTAACGTGCCACAATGCTTGCGTAATAACCATTGATCGCTGTAAACTGCAACTTTCAAATTCGGATATTTTTCTTTAAAAGCACTACTGTGTTGTTAATATTGAACGACATTTGACAAAATGCGCGTAAATAAATCATCCTTCTTTCTATGTAGAAATATTGTGGAAACAATAATTTGTTCTGAAGCGTATTTACAAACAGCTGCGTTATTTTTTTGTGCAGATTTTATATCAATACACGATGTTATGAATCCCGCTGATTAAGTGCTGATCAGAGTATATATAGGAATATTACCATAGCTAAAAAAAGTGAGGAAATTTGTACTCACGTACTTTTCTTGTCCTCACATTAAAGGGGGGGGGGGGGGTGATTTATATCCTCATTTTGTTAATCGTTTTATTTATTTCAGTAACGCCAACTATAAGATCCATTTAGTTATTAGTCACCTAACAAAACTAATTACGAAATGTAAAAGTGAAAAAAACGTATGTGGCCATCTGAGTCCATAGGAGTCAACTTTCCTTAACCAACACATGAATATGCCTAGCGTGCTGTATTGTTTGTGATGTTACTCCTATTGGCCCAGGTACAACTTTCAAATCGGCCACATTTTTACATAGTGAACCATTGTGACCGAAACGCAATGATATATGTCGGTATAAATTGGTCCAGATGTGTAAAACAAAAAGTACTACACATACTTTTATATATTTTTACAATTCGTTTTATTTATTTCACCAGAATTCTGGTATGTAATAGCTATTTATTGTACATTTTCCAACACCAGCACACTTCAGCAATCATCATATGATTGTGTGCTTCTGTATAAAATAAGGCAGGTTCGTGTAGTAACACCATGCAATCGGCACATAATAGCAAAGACAACATATTATAGTCTATAATATCTACCTCGTGTCACCGGTACTGGCTTTGAAGTTCAGCGTGTGCTGCGTTGGCTTAGCGTTATTTCTTGCGTGTACATACGCGCCACTTTGATTGTACGCGTAGAAGTATGTACACGCACCAAGTAACGCTACGCTAACACAGAGCACGCTGAACTTCAAAGCTACTGGCATATCGTCGTGATAACCGCATAATGACAAATCGAAGGTTCTGTCATAGCGCCACCAGCGGTCATCCAACGGTTTGGGTTTTGAAGCCGATACGGTTCGTGAAGTGCCCTACGGGATATACATCGACTGCGACAAAAACAGTTTGGCACAGTCACCAAAAACAATAACGTTGTACTCTATACAAAGTAATGTTATCTGTGGCTTCGCCAGCATACGGGAATCAAAGCGAATTATGCAGAATAACATCGATTGGTCTCTAGAGGGCCATTTTAAACCAAAAACCAAAAACCGTAAACGTTTTTGAGAATAATGTGAACGTAAATTTTCTTGTTCATCTTGAAATAGTTTCAAGTTTGTATCTTTAGCAAACCTTGAGACTCTATAATATATTTTACAGCAACAATACATAGCGATACATAGCAGAAAGCATGGAATATATAATATTTCATATTTATATAGCTTATGGCATTTTTTGAATATTTTTATTTATAAAAAGGAAAACTGAATTAATTTCAATGAATTGAGTTTACAAGGTATTTATCATGTTTACAATACATAGCGATACATAGCATAAAGCATAGAAAATATATAATATTTATATAGCTAAAGGTATTTTTTTATTACAAAAAGGCAGCTGACATTTTAGAGTTACTACTGAATTCATTTCAATGAATTGAGTTGACAAGCTATTTAATATGCTGAAATACATCATTCATCAGAACGCATGAATATATAATATTTATATAGCTAAAGGTATTTTTTTATTACAAAAAAGGCAGCTGACATTTTAGAGTTATATGAATTCATTTCACTGAATTGAGTTGACAAGCTATTTAATATGCTGTTTACAATACATAGCGATTCATGACAGAACGCATGCAATATATAATATCTATATAGCTAAAGGTATTTTTTTTAATATTTTTTATTTACAAAAAGGCACCTGACGTTTTGGAGTTAAACTGGATGAATTAAGATGAGGGCTAACACTATTGGATTGGTCCAAGTTGTCATTTACTTATTTCTTTAATTCTTTAATAGTACATAAAATCTGCTCCTTGGGAGTCGCCGTTATAATAATCAAGAACACCGAGCGGTTGGTCCTCTATTGCCATCATCTGAAAATGAAATAAATAAAAACATAAACAGGTACATATAATGAAAGACTGGTATAAAAAGACTAAATCGCGTCTGACGTCAGGCCAAAGGCGCGCTGTAATCGGTTGCCGACCTGCGCAGTACGGCATTTTCTGTTTAGTTGTCAGAACCTTAGACGCAAACAAGTCCTTTTATCTCTGTCTTTCATTATAAATAAGTATCTAAATACAATTATTATCAGCATTAGAAGAAGACAAATAATATTTTGATGTTGCGATTTTTCTGATGCAATTACTATTATAAACATCTCAAAAAAGTAATTACCCCCATTAAATAATGGCAATTATTAAAAAACGAGCTATTGTATTACTAATCTGTTAAATACATTGGAAGCAGAATTTATTTCTGTGCATTTTGACACCTCATTTGATATCAAAGCCCGGAAAACAATAAAACACCGGTCAATTTAATGTAGTGAGGTCCAGATTTGAAAGTTGCACTTACAACAATACAAAAACACTCAGAAATCATTACACAGATTTCCTTCCATTATACCGAATACAAATCAATAGAATTTACAGCAACTTACATTGATTAAATGTACACTGTTACATCAATATTTAGTCAACTGCTACAAATGAGGGGTCAAAATGTGCAGAAATAAATTCTGCTTCCAACGCATTTGACAGATTTGTAATACAATAGTCCGTTTTTGAAAAATGGCCATTATTTTTTTAAATGGGGGGGGGGGTAATTACTTTTTTGAGATGTTTAGATCAGGTCACTATAAATCGTTCTTTGCGCATTAGGCATTTCATTTGGTGCTTTTCCACAAAGTCTGACATATTTAAATAGGTTTAATTTTGCTCCATATTCATGATTTTTCCAAGTAGGGGGAAATAATTTCGTTTAACCTATTGCATTACCAGTGTTTAATTTCCTATTGCATTACACTGCAGAAATAAACTGTATTATTTAAGCAAAATTACCCAAAACTGGACAGACAAATTTGTCTGACTCATTTTGCGAGGTAGACACATTTTACTCATCTCTATCTGGTCACACACTTTAAAGGGGTTCATGAATTTCGTGAGAAACAGTAGAAACGTAATCTGACAGTTTAGCAAATACATTTTTGAATTTGTCTCCAAAGGCAGGTCAAAATAAGGTCTGCTCTTTTGAGAGACAGACTCAATTTAGTTCACTTGTTTTATGTCCCCAAATATAGATTACGTAATAAGAAAACCGGGGGGGAGGCACTCAACTTAAATATTGGTAGGGCTGTGTGAGCCTGTGCGGCGCGGAGCGCCGAACATTAGGAACTAGGAACTGAGGGGCTTGATGAACTGAAATTTCAACCTTTTTTGTGGGGCTATGTGAACTAACATAGGGTTTGGAGCTTTTTTTATTATAGACTTAAGAGCTACAATTTGCAGAGTTGGAGGCTCAATAAACTAGAGCATGATGCAAATATGGGTCTTAAGGAACTGCCAGAGAGCCGGACCCTTGAACGTACCACCTTTACACGTAAGTAACCCCCGGGAAGTTAACACACCTGTAGTGACGGCAATTCTGGTGTTAGCTGTGATGTAGCGAATATGTCTTCACCCCAGCCCGGTATCGGACTAGCAAGGGTAATATCCGCGAATCTGGGATCAGACCATGTGGCCTGAGAATGATGCGGTGATTGGCTGAAACGGATTGTGTCCTGTTCACTGTTTGGGATCAGTTGTTTGTTGTCCCGTCTTCGCTTGCACATAAAGAACCAGCATAATAGTAGACCAACAATGGTTAGGACAAGTAGAATATCCATGATGATAAGACTCCAATTGAGACCCGACATCTTTTTGGATTGCGTAACATCTGTTCCTTGATCTATAAAAATAATTTTTATTAATCTTAAACGGTATTTCGTGATCCTAAAGTCTTTTAAGACATTTTTCAGTAGATATCCACGAAAAAAGCTTATTCCTAAAATGTCAGTTGATTCCGAACAGACATATCGAATTAAATTCTTATTCGAGGAATGTCCTCGCGATATAATTCAAATTTAATGACAAATTATTAAAATTTGATATTTTATAATTTTTTGGCATTTAATAGCCCTCGAACTCAAAGTAAACTTTCTAAATCTAATGATATGTACTTTATATTTTCTATTTTCTTTATATACAGTAAGCAAACGAATTAAGGTAGCAGTTGTGTTCACCCCTGTATATTCTAAATAAAGACACATGTGTCAAAATTAAAACACGCAGTCGATGCCTGTACTTTTTAGCTCTGCTTTAAGACCTTATTTGTTGAAATTGGTTGAGAATTAAAGAAACGGTAGTCCAAAACCTGATGAAGATACGAAATAAGAAGTTGCACTTTTGTGTTCTAATCAATGAAAGCACGATGCTAGTTTTTCGTGCTAATCAATGAAAGCACAGCGCTCGTTATCTTGTTCGCGTACGCTTTGTGTACAAATCATTAGGGCATTGTGGCAAACTCTATATTTGCATCTATCGTCGTGTCTTTATTTCTTGACAATGTCAACGAATGAGGTCTTAACTTCGAGCTGAAAGATGCAGCTATTGGCTGTTTGTTCCAATTATGACATGTTTGCCTTTGTTTAGGATATACAGGGGGTAAACATAACTGGTACCTTAATTTTTTGGCTTACTGTATGTGCTTTACATTTTCTAAGAACTTTTGCGAATGATGTCTAAAACATTTTGTGTTTGCTGGAACCCCAGTAAGTTTAATACAACCGACTGGAATTGAACACCCCATTATTAAGACCCCATTACATGCTAGTCTATTGATTATATCGATCAAAATATCACGAGCAATTTCATATCACGATTAGAATATATTTGCTAAATGGCCCTGTCAGTATGACTTATCAGACTATATACGGACCACAGTGTCATCGCCCGATATCTTCATGGCAGAAATCGCCATGGTAGGTTGAATCTACAGCCACGCATGGCCATTTTGTTCCGATCTGTTTAATAGTTTTGAGACGCATAATGGGCCGAGGGACATCCGACTAAATAAGGCTATTGACAATAGCCTGGTGACTGACCTCTGTAAATGTCAGTGAACATGGTATACGCCATGAGGTCATCTGCTTTTAGACTGCATCCACCAGTGGAGTGGCACATATAAAATCAGAATTTTTGTCAGTTTTTGAGCTCAATACGCACGGTTCTTTCTCAATACGCAAGCTAACGACTATCATATCCTTTCAACACATATATTCAAGTGCAAGCATCTAAATATGGCTTCTTTAGAATAAATAAATTACGGGAGATATTCTACCCCGGTATCCAAAGATTTATCGTCTGAATATCTTTGAAATCGTGCATAGCACATTCACGTGTATCGATCCCGGGTATTGATTTTAGTGTCTCTGCTGTACAATGTAATTAATAACCAGGCGATGTCGGTGTGAGGACATAAACAGGCAACGAACAAGATCAGGATTAATTTGTGAAGTTGAACAAATATGGAATGAAGTCGACTTGTCCTTCTTACCAGGATCAGTTCCTTTTATTTGGCACCTGCTTCCTCTGTAGTCAGATAGGCATCTGTAAGTTAAATAAGAAGTATAATTATATCGCATGTGTATAACGGAACATAATGTCTGAATACTACCATTTGAAACTGAGATAAGACTTTCTATGTTATTACATCAAATTGGGTAAAATAGTATAGACAATAAACTACCGTAGAATTCCGTCTAGAAGCATATACGGTATGCCTCTAAACGAGGGTTTTTTTAAACGAAAGATATGAAAGGCCAATACCCTTCACAAAAACATTGCAATAGATTGGTCTTACAAATATACATGTTTGTACAGCCGCCTTTATCAGTAATATAGTTGTTCATACTCCAAATAACGTTTTTGTTGAGAGTGTCTGCCTCTTGTCTCTTGTGTCAAAAAAACCTCGTTAAGAGGCATATACAGCCTGTCTAAAAAAAAATTGTGCAAGTGAAAAGCGCCCTCTTTGGCAATTAGAAAATACCGTTGTGACATAATGCTTACATCAACGTCAAGGGCACAGTCTTAGCTCTCAAATACCGTTTGTTCTGTTCAATTTGCTCTTTTTAATCTCGAGATATGTTTAGTTAACAACGAAAGGGTAAAATCACAATTGTGCCACTTTTACTAGGGAATAGGGCTGGTACATGTAAATCAATGATAGCTGATGTTGATGCGTCTAATGCACTCCCCCTTCGCATCAGACGTATCAACACCAGCACGCGTGCATTATTTTGTCTAATTTCATTAATTTGTCTAATTTCATGAACTTGTCAAAGTTCACTATCCTATAAGTGTGCAATATTTGTTTGTCTTTTAACATGTCTTGAATGACAAATGAGAACAGTATACCATGGTAAAATCATTGACATGCAGATGTATTTAATTTTACAGCAGAATGTGACATATTTATTTATCGTTTAATTTGTCGTAAGTGGAAACATTATACCATTATACCTTTATCATAATAAAACATTAAAAACAATTATGTATTGTTGTGTAATGGATGCATTCTTTTGATTTCACGAAGGAACTTCTTGATAAACTTGATGCTATCATTGATTTACATGTACAGCCCTCTTCCCTAGTAAAAGTGGCACAATTGTGATTTTACCCTTTCGTTGTTAAGTAAGCATATTTCAAGATTAAAACAAGCAAATTGAACAGGCTAAACGGCATGTGAGAGCTAAGACTATGCCCTTGACGCTGATGTGAGCATTATGTCACAACGGAACATTGTAGACGGAATTTTACGGTATCATAATAGTACGAACTTTGGTAACTAAGACGTACACTTTCTGTGTCACATCCATGGGTGTCAATCCCGAGGGGACAGGTGGGACGTGTCCCCCACCTTTAGGCCCCATCTTTTGTTCTTTTCAGGCACTTTTTGACAATTCAGGCCGATTGTCCCCCTCACCACACATTTCAAGCCCGGGGGGTACTCAAGTTTGGTTTTGGTAGGGACGTGCCGCTGAGATTTTGGAAGTGGACCCATAAATATACTAATTTTTCAAGAAATTTGGACCCATTGATATACCAAAAGTCAAAATTTTCGGCCGAATTTAACCAAAATTGTCTTAGTTTTTACAAATTTTCCCAAACTTTTGGGAAAATTTTGAAAAATTTTGCTAGATTAAGGAAAAATGGGCTGTTTTTCGAAAAAATTGAGAACATTTTGAAAAAAGGACCCATTCATATACCAAAATAGGCTTTGAAAAAGGGGTCATTGATATACCAGAAGGCTGAAAATGCTACCCATGTTTGCGGCACGTCCCCGTATGGTCATTTGTACTGAGTACCCCCCCCGGGATTTCAAGCCGGATTGGCGCTAATGATCACATCACTATTCATATTCGTACCTACCCAGCAAACACAAAACGTTTAAAAAAAGTTTTAAACAGGACATATTTTGGGTTTTTGGTTTTGGTAAAAATGTTTTAATAACATTAAAATGTCGGGTTATATAACGTTATGTACGAAAACTATTTTTAAAATGTTTTTAAAATGTTATTGTAAAAACATTTTGCAAACAATTTTTGACAAATATTTTGTCAACACTTAAATAAAATTATGTTAGAATATTTGCAGGAAGTTATCATAAAATGTTTTTAAATGTTATGAAAACGTTTTACACCCTTTATATAACCCGAAATTTATACATTTTCTGGCAACCTTTTTCAACCTTTGGCGAATGATGTCGAAAACGTTTTGTGTTTGCTGGGTACCAAGTGAGATTTCTTTAATTCTACAAATCAGGCAGGAAGTAGAACAAGAAAACATTAACAAGAAAACACTTACGAGCATCCATAGACCGTTGAGTTTCCGTAGCATGATCCTCCGTTTAGACATTCGTCGTTTGGACATGGCAAGCCTAAACCAACAATCAAATAAAAAAATGAAAGAATACCGACCGCAAAATAATTATTTTTATGTATACTTCGGTAAATATGTGACCCGGCAGCACAAACGAGCCGTAAATTCCCTAAATTGTATTCTGAGTTATGGTGTAAAATGTGTACGAAGGTCGTATTCATCGGTCACTTAAGCTGCCGCGACATCTGTCTTATTTTGATAGTCACAACACCAATCAATAATCCTATTATTGAAGTGGATAATAAGCTTCTACCTTAGATGGCTATAGAACTTTTAATAGCTCTGGTCTTTGTTTGCTTTTGCTAAATCCTTTTCAAGTGGTGGGTTATTTGTATCGGTATGCATAACCAACAATTAACAATGAGATAACCTTCTTAAACCTCGTTGACTTGGGGATGATTTGAAATGACCGCCAATTATGACTGTTTGATATTTATTGCCAGCAATGTGGAAAAGAGACACATATAGAAACGGAAAAAGCTATAATTTTGTTGAAGGAGCAAAGTTTAACTAACCATAACTCCGCTTCTGGATATCGTTTGAAGTCAAATGATATACCATTTTTAAGTTTATGATGTTTATTTTTAAACACGAAATAAAACAAAATTGACCGGTGGAGGAATTTACGGCTCATTCGCCGTGGACGGTCACATATGTCATAAGTAGAATCAAGAGCCAATAGCTGTATCTTTTAAGTTTGGATTTAATACCTCATTCAGTGAAATCAAATGAAAAATAAAGACGCGATGATCTAAAATGCTAAGGAAGTGTGTTCCGTTGCACGCCCTGTTGGTTTGTGTACAAGGCGTTCTCACAACAGAACTAGCGTCCTGCTTTTCATTGATTATAACATTAAAATCAACCTTTGTTCTTGTCCGAGCAACTCGTTAAGGTTGGTCTGAACCCTGGAATTATGGACACTTTCGGGCCTCATAACTGATAAATTGTTGGTGTAATGCATATAAAAGTATACACCAGGCACAAAAAGAAACTCGTCAGTTGTATTCATCCTTGCTGTTCAATAACGTGATAATTTTGATTATTCTGAAATATATATACATTTTGTTAATTGGACCTTCCTTTCTCATTTGACACCCTGTTCGTGAATATTGAGCAAGAATTGATCATGATATGCACCTCCAAACTCTCAAACCCCAAAATGAAAAGTTGCAATTTTAACAATTCAATTGTGCCTGTTACACTGTGTGCTTTATTGATTGGCCCGTGGTGCTTGTGTGCAATACAACGATGTGTTCCCATTGAAAATCGTTGAAAATGCGACTTTTGATTTTGGGGTTTGAGGCTTTGGAGGCGCATATCTTGGTCAATTCTTGTTCATTTGTCACGAACAGGGTGTCAAATGAGAAAGCAAAGTCCAATATTAACAAAATGTATATTTCAGAATAATCTTAAAATTAACTTTAAAAAAACCCCTTTCTTTGTATTTTGGGCCAAAAATGAGCATTTTGGCCCAAATTTTACCTCACAGATGAACTTGTCAAGTCCTTGCCATTCAAAATATGTATACTTTTATACACTTTAGACCAACAATTTAGCAGTTATGAGGCCCGAAAGTTTCCATAATTCCAGAGTTCAGACCAACCTTAATAGGCACATATGCTTATCATCGAGTTTTTACGGTATTGAGTTTAATTTGAAAATTCAAACGTGCGTGCGTTCCATCACGTCTGTGAAGCAAAAACACTATAACATGTCTAATGTAAGTATTAAACTTGACGCAGCAGCCAATAGGCTTACATGTGGACAAACATAATTTTGACCATTTGACTTAAATCTGGTACAACATTTTTAATTCAAATTCATTTTATTTTTGACCACTCTATATATCAACTTCTCAACAAAAAATAAGTGATCAGAATCTGTCAGTCCTGGTTTGCATTTTGCCGTCTGTTCTCATGGTGTCCTGAAGCGTTTTTCAGTGCGGTATTCAGTAATCGGTGGCATTGCCTGAACATAACTCAGTGAACATTATTGAATTAAATCTGATTTACGGTACCATGTTAATACTGTTTCTGAAAAATGCTAAGAAATAAATGTGATCCTTTAGTTAAAGCCTTAATATACGATCTGTTTTCAGAATATACCTTCATTTTTTTCAAAACCGATTTCTTGCAATATTTGTAATACTTACACATGTTCCAACTTAAATCTATGAGCAAACTGTCAAATTCGCCCTATTTGTAGTAAAACGGGATGATTTTCTGTTGGTCCGACATATTATCATAATTTTTCAGATTATGATAATATGTCAGAACGATCGCAAATCGTAGTCTCTTACGAAGCCAGTTTGGTAACCAAACTGGCTGCCTAGGTGACTAACTCTGAGGCCGTACTCGCCGTACTAATTCAAAAAGTGCGAGATATTTCGAGTGATAGAGGTGAAGTTTATGATGTTGTTTCTTTGCAAATGTCCAATGATTGTTTTTCGCGTCCAAATGTATTGGGAACTTTTATAATGATTGCATATTAACTATTTTATCATTTTGGAAGAAAAAATGAAAAAATCTAAAAATTAAAAAAAATCGTACATTAAGGCTTTAAGTTTTAGTAATAAATACCATAAGTCAGTGTATATCCCACCATCTGTTAACGCATCTACACAATGTGCCTCCATATCAAAAGGTACATTGAATCACCAAGCATAATGCTTGTTAGCTCTTGTTGAAATTACATATTACTTTTGATTTATTTGCTTTGATTTATTTCCTGTATCCGAACACGAAGTAAACACTACTCGATCATTGGCCGTCACTGATATCTCAAATAAAAAAATCCTTGCGCACATTGTGTTTACCTTAATTTTCTACCCTAACTTTGGCTGGGGTCATGTTCAAAACCTGGTACACGTGGCATTTACCCGATAGTTACACCAATACCTTATATACTATTTTCTAGATCACACTTACCTATCAGTCTTAATTTAACGGTTGTTCCAGCTATAAAATAATTGCTATCAATATGAGTTTCAAACTCATCTATCACATCCTGCTCGGAAACTCGGCTATCTGATGTCACTACGTTATATATGACTTCGATACTCCCTGGACATAGCTTGCAAATTTCTATTCCCGAAAAGCCGGATATGGTAGGGCTGTACATTTCGGTAAACTGTATTAATAAAATGTAAACAATAGTATATAGATGTTGATTGCTGACCTTTTGAAAAGATTATGAATGTCTCTTTTCTACTGTAACACTCAACGTGCTCAATGGCAACGCACAAAATTATCATTTTGTGGGTACGTAAATACTGACGAACGATATAGATAAGTCGTAGATAATAAGTAAAAACAGTACCAATATGTTGTATAAAAAACACTGCAATGGTTTAATATAAACACAATGGTTTAATATAAACACAAACGCGGACGTTTCGGACCAATGGTCCTTTATCAAGTGATGCCACAAATTTGAAACGAAACAAAACAAAACAAAACAAAACAATATATCGCGTGCGTTGTTAAGCAGACCAAATAAACGCGGATGCGGGTGCTCGCGCGGACACAAAAATTGGCGCGCATAAGCGAAAGACGCAAAAATTGAATCAACACGCGGGAGATAAGTTTGCTGTGATAGATGCTGAGTTAAGTAAAAAAAATATATGCTGAAAAAATAAACTATAAATTAAACATTTTTAATTTGGTATTAAGTCCTTGTGGCTGTAGTGTACCCAGCTTTAAGATGAGACAGTTCTCAGCAGCAAGACGATCTGGATTGGAGCCTCTAGATGCAATGATGCTGCCAACTTAGATGTCAAAAATAGTGCACAAGATGGTGCACATAGATCAAAGTTTACTGCGATAGATCTTCCAGAATAGGTAGTCGTTACTCTGAGTTTCATGCCAAAGGCAATCGTCAGACGACACGATGAAATGCTTTGGGTGGACAACCATCTCTTGGGAATGTGAATGAATATACTTGGGAATGTGAATGAATATACATTTCATGGTGTTAACACAGCCAAAGTCTATCCCAGAGTCAGTCTGTCTATCAGAGATAATCAGAAAGTGCTCAACTGCAAAAACAGGAGCGTATAATTATACTCGCTCCCTTCTTGGGATTGAGCACTTTATTCAAAAGTCTAACTATGAGTAAAAAATCCTCCCTACGTCACCCACTTCAACTCCGGTCAACATTCCGTGCACGACATCCGTCTTATGCCAATTGAACAAATTTAAAAAAAGTCCCAAATCGCTATCCTTCACAGAGAATCTTTCTGGATCGCCAAACTTCAAACCCCCCGTCCTCATAGTATCAATCACGGAGGTATCATATTCGGGAAGGCGCAATAGATTACATAACGCATTGTAACTTTGTGCCGATTTGAATATCCGCTAACCTATTCATCGAGAGGTACCTTTTGTTCAGGACAAAAGAGTTCCGCCATTAAATCGGTAACTAACCTGACAGCATATTAACGCTTTACCAGGCAGGCTACTGTCAATAAGTGATCAAAAGAATGTCATGTGAAAGCGCCCACTTGAGTGAGAGGTACATATTGTCCTGATTCAGCCCAAGGGTGTGCCTGAGTGTTGTTCGCCAGCACACAAAATCACACTTTACCGTTGAAGTACAATTATTTACCACCCACCCACCTTTATGCGCCTCATTTAAATCAATTCAATAGAGTTGCTGATCGATTACCCGTAACAACGTGCCATGGCTGCTATAGGGCTATCTTTGTCACTTTTTATAATTAACTCCTTCGCAGTTGGCTTATATGTTGTTATCATGGTTAGGCCTGTTCAATAAAGTCAAATGGGTTTCTTAATATCACGAGCCAATTTCAAAAGCCAATAGAAGCAATTGAGGTAGTGAAGGAGGGGTCGAGGGGTAAAAAGAGGAGAAGCGGATGGGTGATCGAGATTGTAGGGAGGGGATGAAGACAAAAAGAAAAAGAAAGGAAGAGGGGGAGAAGGAGAGAGAGAGAGGAGAAGGAGAGCGATGGAGTGACAGGTGCATAGGCGTATAGATCCAGGGGATTTTGCCAGGGGGGATAGCCATACAATCACCCTCCCCCGTCCCCCATGTTGACGCCTGTGTATGGGTTTCAGTCGAAATCAACCTCATATTTGACCATGTTAGCCACAAAAATGCCAATTTGTTAGTGCTTCGCGCGAATTTATTCCACTTTTGTCCCATATTTCAACAGTTTAGTTTCAATAAGCCTATGGTAAAAATTTTTGCGCGCATTTGTACCATAAGGTACAGGTACTGGATTCACTATACCGGGTGGGCCTACAAAACCAAAAGAAATCCCACCCCCATGTCAAAAAGAATCTACGCCACTGCTAAAGTGTAGGCATAAGAAAGAATAAGTGCAGAGAAAGGAAGAGAAAGGGATAAATAAAGAAAATAATAATAATTATTATAATAGAAACTAAGCACTAGGCAGTCATTCAATGATGCCAAAACCTTTATGCGTTACGTAATTAAAACACCCAGTCAACTGTATTTCACACCTGCCAAACACAAGTCACCCAATTTCGATAACTGGACGTTGAATGTACACTCTCATGAATATTAATTGGCAACATTTTCCAATATGTCAGCGCTCAAATCGGACACAATAGAACAATAGACCCTTCCGTGCGTTGGTATCAATGCTCACGAGTGACCACCGGCCCTACCCTCTTCTGCTCTTGTTGCGTGTTTGAGCGCCCTCACAGTTTTGTCGTCTTTGTTGTTGTCATCCACACAGGGGGCACGGTGGCTCAGTGGTTACGGCCTTGGACTCATAATCTGAGAGCTTGCTTGACGTGCGTGGGTTCGAGTCCCCGTCCCACCACCGTGTTGCGCCCTTGGGCAAGGCGCTTTGTCACGCTTGCCTCACCCCACCCAGGTGCAATGGGAAGCTATTAGGGGTGTCACAGTCGTTGTACTGATGAACCCTGCGCCATTTGTAGGCAGCAAACATGGTTCCGACATATTCTAATAACGGCGGAATAAATGGAAAGCGCTTTGAGGCTGTTTACGGCATAAAGCGCTATATAAATATCTATATACATAAATATCTATATACGATACACATAAAACCGGTGCCGCCACTTCACTTACTGCTTTAACCAGATATCCTACCTTGTTGACAAAGAGAGGTTCATACACCTGAACTACTTCATTATCTGGGTCATCCTGTAGCACTATACATATTTCTTCAGGCAGATTGGCTGGTAGACCGTTGTATTGGACGAATGGGAACGAATGCCTCACTCTAAACAGGTCTGTTAAATAAGAAAATAGCATCATTGAGGTAATAAATGTATTAAGAACAAACCCATAATGATAATAGCATGCAATATATGAACTCCAAGCTGACTATACTCCACCATTATGTTTATTAAAGAACAAATATAACGCAGTTACTATATTATATTGATTTAGAATCGCGGCTAACAAGGAAATATTCTTTAAAAAAGAGTACACTGTAAAAAAGCACCGTAAATTATCGGACACCCGTATTTGGAAATTTCCCGTAATTTCCCATAAGCAAAACACATTTTTTATGATCAGAACCATCTACCTCCGCACCCAGCCACGCACCTACATGTAATACTACAAACCCATTTATGTCCCTAACCCCCTCTTAATCCTGCTTAAACACATTGAAAGTAAAATTTAAATTTTACTGGTCCACGTAAAATCACAGAAGAGCTCCGGTTATCCCGAAATTTTACGGGATAACCGTAATATTATGTTTTGTATTGATTGAGGGCCTGCTTAGAAAGCAATGCTGGTCACTGAAGTTGTTACCCTCAATAAAGAAAGAATAAACTAAACTAAACTAACTATACTAACAATTACAACAAATTACGGGATAATCGGGTATGTGGGTGGGTGTTGGGGTAGGTAGGTGGTTCTGATCACAAAAAGGTGTTTTGCTTATGACTGGTTCCCGTGAAATTTCTTAGTACGGGCGTCCAATAATTTACGGTCCCTTTTATACAGTGTATGGTAGCTTTGCATTATTAGAGGGGTTGCGATCGATGTTCCATACGTGGTACAAGGTACGTGCGTTCATACGTGCGTTCTTAGCGTACGTATGTTTCGCATGAGGCTGCACATAATCAACCATCGACTTTGCATACTTCGTTCTTCCCTCTTGCGACCCCAAATGTTTGTGACCAACGTTTTGTCACTTGAGGGCAACCTATACAGGTTCCATAGTGGTCTCTATAGTAATAATGAAATTATTTGTATATTATCGATATAAAAGACCACTAAATTTATATCATGACTTTATTTTCAAAATGATACTTTCTCGTGGGTAAATCTTAATATAATGGACAAGAGCCCAAGCGCGCAAAATTTAAAAGTGTTATCCCATTTTTATCCAAAATATGGCGTTCATCAGGCTAAAAAGGAATTATTGTTTTATTTTTTCTTCTATTACATATTTTTTGTGTCCACCTACAATAAAAAGTAGTTACAAATCTTATTTACAAAACTGAAGATATCTTACCCTTCCCATAATCCTTTGCAACATGATACATCCCCTCATTTCATCAAATAACATTTCCATTAGGCCTACTTTGTACAGATTCCCCTTGTTTTCATTTTGATAATAGACATGGGTCGATAGTCAAAAAATAAACATACTCGTACTTTGCAAGATCTGAATGTGGTCTGTTCATTAACGTACATTTTGGTCACTATCGACCCATGTCGCACTAGATAGAAAATCAGTACAGGAAATTAAACGGGAGCGTTGGGAGGAATGCATTGTGGGAAGTGTAGGATACCTTCTCTGCTTCTTACCCAATCTACATCTAGTTCCATCATGTACAGCACTGGGATCGCTACATCGGCATGTATAGCCTCCATATTTATTAACACAGTATTCATCATTTCTACAGACTCTCGGCATCTTATCGCATTCATTCACGTCTGAATCAAAAAGAAAAAAAAATACGAGTTGAGTACGAGTCTTTAAATATCTCGTTTGAGGGTGCCGTATCCTCGGCATACACTATAGAACATCTGACACTAACCTGACGGTTGCGAGAACTCGTCATTTGACGTCACGCCGATCGGCGCCGATGCGCACATCGTTTATCGAACATCGTTACTGCGCATTGCAAGTCGGCGTGACGTCAAATAACGAGTTATCAGGTGTACTCGCAAAAGCTTATGGGATTTACCGAAGAATGTCAATTGACTTGATTTTAAGGTGTGGTATTTCGTCATGTCAGTCGTATTTGCACTCATTTGCGTCATGTTACAGGAAAAGAATTATGGTGCTTGAATTGTTTTATTGGGAGTTTTCTACTTTTTAATATTTCAATTACAATTTAATTAATTGCCTCTAAGACTAAGAAAAAAAAATTGAAAATGTGAACAATGAACATATGTGACCGTACACCACGAATGAGCCGTAAATGTCCTCAATTGTATTCTGAGTTACAGTGTAAAATGGGCATGAAGGTCGTATTCATAGGTACCTCAATTTGGTGCTACGTGTACCTCATTTAATGAGATACACGTAGCACCAAATTGAAATACCTATGAATATGACCTTCATGCCCATTTTACAATGAACATTTACGGCTCATTCGTGGTGTACGGTCACATATTTTCATAATCCATTAAAATAATAACATCATTTCGCCCAAAATTTTACTTACAGTGTTCTTTCACTGACCCGATGATTTTCTTTACTTTAAGTTAGGTCTAACAAAATTGTTTGATTGGCAACACCAGACAGAACATAATATTAAGTTCGATTATCCCGGAAGCTGCGACACATTGGAACACAGCATTGATTGAAATAATGTTTACATTCATGTGATTTCTGCTGGGGCATATCTATATCTATATCTCTAACCGCCTCACTATATGGTTTATAGCCTACAACTAATGTAATTTCCCAGGTTATTTCAAGATTAGGTGGGGATATTACCAGTTTCGGCGCGCGATACGGGGGGCATATTTTCGTGATATTTTCGTGCCCCCCCCCAGTTTGCCTCACCCACTTTCGAGGTAAAAAACCCAAAATTATACAAATTTCCCCTTTTTGCGGCAATTTTGGGCACAATTTGGAGATTTTGCCCCCCCCCCCCCCTGAAATTCACTTTGCCCCCCCCCCCTGCCACGGCCCTACACTGCTTATTAAACCTTGATAAGAGTTTGAAGCCCTGTCAACAACAGAGGGCAGTAATACCGCGGTAAAAATGGCCCAATGTCTGATAAACCGCACAAATGAGCTGGTCAGTAACCATAGAAAAAGCCTGTGTCCGGCAAAAAACCCCAAAAAACCCTCAAAAGGCACACAAAATAAATCAGAAATAATTTTTTTCATTTCACCTAAGTTTCCTTGCCAAGATTCTAACATCAGAGTAATCTCCTTTTTAAGATACAGCTTTTATAAGTATTATATATTACTTCTGTATAATTCATATAATTTTATTTTGCACACAAAATAATATTGATGCCCGTTTGTGCTGTATTTTAATAGTTTTCATATCCGATTTTAATGATAAAGCATATCCCCTACAGAAAAAACGAAATAGCAAAACATACAACAGTTTGTACAGGGTTCAAAAGAAATAACTCCCCCCCCCTAAAATTACAAAACATTTCTTTGCATAACTTGACATTTATTTTGTTGATTTGAGAAATTCAAAAAGCTGTGAATAGAGGAATCGTTTTTCAACCCTCCCAAAGTTGTTTCATTTGCAAAAGCAATATTTTTGGTCAAAAATAATCACATTTTCCAAAAATGATGCTTTCAGAAAAAGTTGCACTTTACCACATTTTGTACAAAACGTTCTCGATATTAATGTTATGGTTGATTTAATTCTTTTTTTTTCCTTCACCATTCTGTCTCTGATCCTTCAGGCACCCATGCAACCATCATTCAGTGCAAAAGAAAGATTTGTTGAACTTAATTTTGGCGTAAAATGAGATTTTCTTTGATGTTTTTAATCATCAGTTGTTTCAAAATGATAAAATCACTAGGAAGGAGAAATGAGCTCTCCATGCATAAATTTGACCAAAATGGTGAACATTTACCTGTATTGGGTCAGTTGAAGCATCTTGCATTTTGATTTAAAATTATGGCTTTCTTGGATAAAGGTGTAACAGTCATGATGTGGCCACAAGAGATTGGCTGCATGCAGTTAATTGGCTGGATGCTGACTTCCAACCTCCAATCTTTGTTGGTCATTTCTTCTTTGTTATGTACGCCTTTATTCAAGAGATCCGTTGCTATAGATCTTTGCAACCGTTTCTGTCTACCATTTGCAAGTAAATTTTTCATCTCTTCTAGCCAACGAAAGAAATAAGCATCACACTACAAACCTTATTTCTACTGGTATAGTGATTTTACCATTTCTGAAGCACCAACTGAAAACCCCATTCATGTCAAAATTCATGTCGATGAATCATTGTTTTACACTGAAAGATGATTGCATGGGTGACTGAGTAATCGGATACACACAATTTAAGAAACTTAACTAACAATTAAATCAATTAAAACATTGATCACGTTGACATCGAGAACATTTTTGTACATTACATGTATAGGATGTTGAAAAGTGCAACTTTTTCTGAAAGCATCATTTTTGGAAAATGTGATAATTTTTAACCAACGAAAATGATTTTCCCAAAAAAAGGAGGTTGGGAGGGTAGCAAAAAGATACCTCTATTTACAGGTTTTTAAAATTTTCAAATCAACCAAATGTATGTCAAGTTATGCTAAGAAATGTTTTGTAATTTTAGGGGGGGGGGGGGGGAAGTTATTTCTTTTGAACCCTTTATTATTCTCTATGAACTTGATCATCAATGTTTGGATTGTGTTGTAATTAACATGTGTAATGAGATTCTCTCTTTCTGAATCGGACTGCTAAAATAATACTTTTCATCACTTTTTTTTTCATCAAATTCATACATTTCTGGGTCAAAGGCATATGAAACATTCTTAAATATTGAAATATGGTTTATAAATAATGCTAATAAAATCATTTGAGTTGACCAAGTAATGATTTTCAAAGTAATATGCGTAAATGATGATTCTGCGTGTACATAGTTTTTCACTTCAGTAAGCTCGTCTTTTGACCAACGTTCATTATTGATCAAGGTTTCTATTGTATGCAGTTGACATCAAAGAACCACATGCGTATGAGCTTGTATTATACATGGGTTATTCAGGTTATTGATCGCTAGATAGAAGCGAACATGATATATATTACGTAGGATTCCAAGCCTGTGCGGGGAGTTGAACCCCAGCGACCACAACTATGAACACTTTAAAATGATAGCACCTTGCAGGGCCGTCATAGTGCAGTGTCGTCCACGGCATATTCACCGTGACCTTTCCAGCCATAAACCCGCTTATTGAAGATTAAACCGATATATGCAGTACTAAACCATTATATAGTAATCTATTGTCCAATGCAAATTTATTACCACCTGATAATATTGATCCAATGAGCGACCGAATTGTCCGCTACGGACGACTAATCCAATCGATAATGACACTATTGACATGTACGAGCGGAGCTCCACTGACCGAGTTTTGGGATATTTTTCACTGCTTTGCAGCTGTTTGCTGTCATTTACTCATCAAGGCGGACCACCGTTATTATAAGGACTATGCCAATTATTTAAAGATTGACATGTAGAGAATAAGCCATAATTGATTGATAGAAAGTACTAAATTTGTACCTATGACGGTTTTATGACACCAATCTTCCAAATACGACCAAAAAAAAGCTGCCCGGTGAAGCAAAATGTACATTGGAATAACACGGCGAGTTTGGATAGATGGTAGGATTTCTTTTTAATAAAATGTATGTTCCCCGGTTTTTAAAGCTTGAACCGGGTTGAAGATTCAGATATTTGGAACTAATAAGTAATTGAAATATAGAGCAAGTACTAAAATCATAGCTTTTATACTTTTTGATATATGATGCTAACTAGTTCATCCCATATAGCTACAACACAGCACTACCAGCAGGGTACAATTGCCTATTGTGAGTGCCCCTGTGTTGTGTGCATACATGTAGTTAACAATAACTGCATGATGTGATGCCCCCTGAAAAAATTCCTGGTGCCGCCACTGGATTATTACTAACCTACATTACACACACTTCCAGTAAATTCCGAAGGACATTGGCACCTGTTGCCTCGGCAGGTACCTCCGTTCTGACAATTGCAGTTTCCTGAAAGAAAGATAGAACGAATGAGTAAAAGAAAAAAAAAAGAAAAACAAGATTGGACAATTTCAAACATATCTGGAGCCGGATGGAGCACAATTTACACGAAAAATGTTGAAATTGAATATTAATAATATAACACCCCCTAGCACTACGAAATATAGAATATAATTGCTACCTTACACTGCTGATTCCAAAGTTGTCATCACAGACAGTGTAGCGTCCCAGTGTAGCGTAGACCCTCCCTCGGGTCCATGGAGAACGACTGGTAATGTAGATTATACAACATTAAATAAACCCGATACATGGACCCTTCCAATGTGTAGGCAAGTTGCTTTCCAGCTCCCAGCATTTTGTGGGAGTTCACTTTTACCCAATCCTGGGTCAGACGAGTTTTCTATATATCACGTCCGTGGTCTCACTGTCTTGCCGTTTGTGCGGGCGTTTATGTAAGCGGCTACTTAGCCTGACCAATCAATGTAGATCTCAGCAAGCAAGGCGATATTTGAAATAGGTTTTCATTGATAGTCTATTGATCATAACCAACGTGCGCGCAAAATGACAACAGAACTGGGTCATGCATGTTATGTGCCTACCATATTTGAATTGACAATGAAGCGGGGCTATCATAATTGACGCCACAGTCACGTTACATAGCTTGATAATTATTTGGAAGGGAGTTTAAGGCGGAACAGTCTGGGTTTAGGAGAGCTATTATAAAAATATAAACAAGTTGGTCTGTAGATTAATTGAGTTTTCGTCGACACACAATGCTCTAGGAGCACTATAATTTGTTGTCATTTATAATTAGGGCTTAGTGGTGTGTTGTTTTAATCTTTGGAGTGAAGGAGAAGGTGGTTTTAGCTCTAATTATTTACCCACAGATGGAACCCAGACTGTGGGACAGTCTAAGTGTAGCGTGGACCAATTGTAAGTGGCACGTGCTCGAAAATACATGAAAACCCTGCCACGAAAGTGCATATTGAGATGCTATTATACTTAAAGTACACCCCATAGAACTATGGTATATATTGTAAATGGTGAATTTGGTATATGTGACCGGACACGAATCAGCCGTAAAGTCGACCCCGGTCAATATTGTTTTATTTCGTGTTTAGAAAATAGATATCATAAGCTTTAAAATGGTATATTATTTGACTTCAAACGACATCCAGAAGCGGGGTTATGATTTGTTGAACTTTGCTCCTTCAACAAAATGGTAGTTTTTCCCGTTCTACGCGTGTCTCTTTTTCCACATTGCTGGTAATAAATATCATACAGTCATAATTTGCGGTCATTTTAAATCAGCCCCGAAAATCATAAAATCTAAATTTGGTTTTTTCATTACACCCTAGACTGGGGAATACTTGTACTTATAGTGGTATTAGAGAAGATCCACAGCTATACATTGGTACCGTAAAAACTCGATATTTGTTTAGCTTAATGTGCTTAGTATCGAGCGCTTTTAAAACATGCAAACATGAAGAGCCTCATCTTTAACTATAAAAGTGTACAGGGTTTTGAGCTAATCATTGATACACATAGTTATATACGAACAAGTAAACCTACAAATGTGTGTCTCAACCCCATTAGCTCAGTTGGCAAAGGCTTTGGTACAATTTCATGTTTTCAAAAGCGCACGATAGTAAGCACATATGCTGACTATCGAGTTTTTACGGTATAACGGTATATGACGCTTAATATAGAAAAGTAAAGATTACCATTGCCATCAGCAGTATCATCATCCATAATCGTGATGATTGCGCTGTTAATAGTAGACATTACCCCAGGACCCATGAATATCTCGATATATTCTACCGGCTCCGATACATCATCATCTTTAATTGGAATTGTTACATATTGCATCATCTGGTTTTTGTTGAATACGACTTCAAAATTTGTGAGCGGCGTGTAATCAGTTTCTGGTGATGCGATGGGAGATGCAGTCGAGATGTCTGGAAGAAAATGACATCTGTGTAATTATTATTGTACGTAGGGCCTAAGGGAAGGATATCCTATATCGTCGGTCAGAATACCGTAAAATTCCGTCTACAAGCATATATATGCCTCTAAACGAGGTGTTTTTTGACACAAGAGACAAGAGGCAGACACTCTCAACAAAAACGTTTTTTTTGGAGTTTGAACAACTTTATTACTGATAAAGGCGGCTGTACAAACATGTATATTTGTAAGACCAATCTATTGCAATGTTTTTGAGAAGGGTATTGGCCTTTCATATCTTTCGTTAAAAAAAACCCTCGTTTAGAGGCATATATGCTTCTAGACGGAATTCTACGGTATACCGACATAAGGTAGGTCTGAAAAGTCTAAACATTTGAATTATTATTGGATTACTATTAAAGGAAGTCTCCGGCAATCATAACATTATGCCTTATATGTTAGAAAAATAATTATCAAGCACGAATCATGTGGTTTTATTTAAAACAAATTCATATTGACCATAAAAACGAATAAAAAAACGATGTTCACAATTCCCGGGCACCTAAATTAATCTAGGGCAATGACGTCCTATTAATAAAATGAAGGCTGACGACAATTGAGCGCAAATAACCATGACGTCATTGCCCTAAACAATTTCGACGCGTGAATTTTGAATCTTTTGAAGTCAAGATAGCGATTATGCTTTTTGAATATCATATATTTTGTCTTTTACAGTGCGATTAGTACGTACTATGTTAGTGTCATCCACGAAAAGCATAAGTTTATGCTTAGAGGAGCAATTTGATAATTAATTAATATACAGAAGGAAAAAAATGCAAAGGATCTATTATTATTCCAGAGGCACTCGATGTTTTCGATGGAACTTATTGCAGAATGTACGTGTTTGATTGAAGACAACATAGCAGGGGACGTGTTGCCTGATGAAGGAATAAAGAAAGAAAGAAAGAAAGAACGAAAGAAAGAAAGAAAGAAAGAAAGAAAGAAAGAAAGAAAGAAAAGAAAGAAAGAAAGAAAGAAAGAAAGAAAGAAAGAAAGAAAGAAAGAAAGAAAGAAAGAAAGAAAGAAACACTTGGATTTCAAGACCAATCCGTTACACTTACACATAACGCTTCGTTCTCTGAGGGATCCAGACTTCACGACCCTTACTTCTACTTCTCCCATTGCTTCTCCTACGGTGTAGTGTTCATCACCAAAAGCGAACATTGCTGGGATGTGCGGAGAACAATATGATAGAAATTATAAGCGTTAATTGATTTGTTGTACCACCCTAACACATTCTTGTACAGATCAAGTGACCTCAAAAACAGATTCAAACTTTTTTGAAAAGCACTTTTCACTACACTAAAGATGAATTTATACCACATCGCTTAGTGACAGCTACTGGTTTTTAGCCAATGAGGTAGCTCGCTTTTTGTTGCGTTGGGAAAGGCGAGCTACCCTATTGGTAAAATACCAATCGCTCGTCGCTCAGCGATAGAGTATAAATTCAGGTTTAGACCAATGTATTTCAAGGTGTCATTATTATTACAGGGTATCTCAATAAAAATGGATGAAAAAGAACGTGAAATAAAGAAATGGCGGCAGTTCAGAGAGTCAAAAGCCAGTTTGTCTACATGTAAGTCTAGAGGATCTGCTTGATTGATTTCATCAATCCATGCAAGCTGTGCCGCATTAAATGAAGCACCGATCGACACAGATAAATATTGATAAACTTGTTTACTGGTGTACTTTGGTGCTGCAGAAATTAAATGAGTAAAAAATAGGCTAATATAATGCATTTTCGTCTCTATCAAAAACTGATCTTATGAATTGCAATAACACTAGTTACTTTTACAGTGCCACCGATTTGAAAGTCACAAGATAAACGGCAATGTTTTGTGCAAACTAGTTATCTTTGTATTTTAATTACCATCGTCATTTTCGATGAAGATCTTGGCCACATCAGGCATGCCAATTGCAGCGCCCTCCACATTACGGATACCCATCCTGAAGCTCTCCAATGGCTCCAAATCACGATCCTTGTTGTTGATAACAACATGGAATGTATATTTACATTCACCTTCCCGGAAGATTATTCGACGGATTAGTGGATCGTAGTCATCATAATCATCATCATCTCCATTACTGTTACCGCCACTGTTGTTACCGCCACTGTTACTATCTTGATTACTGTTACCGCCACTGTTACCGCCACTATCTTCATTACTGTTATCTTCATGTCCGTGAGCAGTATAATCAAAAGTGTATACATCTGTTGACAAATCAATCAAGCAATAATAATCAGCGTTGGTTTTGCGCTCTCTTAACTTGTACGTCGCGATCGGTGAGCTCTGGACCATTTCCAGCGCATTGTAATTCTTTTAACCATCATAAGCCCAGTGGTGGTGCCACAAGGGGCAAGAAAGGGCACCCCCCGTCAGAACTCTTACCCCCATTTTTGCGGTAATTTTGCGCAAAATTTGTTGATTTTGCCCCCCCCCTGAAATTCACTTTGCCCCCTCAATGCCCCCCGGAAAAAAATTCCTGGCGCCGCCACTGCATCCTACGCTCACCGTCACTCAAGCATGGAAATCGTAGGAAAGAGTTTGAATGGATACTAAATGTAAGGCATGACTTGTGAAGAAAATGTCAAGATATACCTTACCTACAAGTAAAAAACACCTCACATTCAATAAAAATCACGTCTCCATTCAAGTCAAATCTTAAACATTAATATACGTGTCCAGTGTGGAGGTACAGTTGATGTTTTTGGTTAGACATGATATATTTCAATAATAATGCAGCATAATTGTCTTGAAATGCATCTAGAGCATGTTTTTACATATTAAAATCGCACTTTAGTTCAAATTATATATATTTATTTGCAAAAAGCATGACGTTAACTGACCAAAACTTGCAGGTTTTCCGAGGTAGCCTTCCCTACAAACTGTTATTGCCACAGTTTTCTTTTTTTCTGTAACAGAATACATTTCCATCCCAAACTTGACCTCCGCTGTTGAAAAACAAAGACATGGTGCAAATTAAAACAAGAAAAAGTGACTTTGAGACGTGTCTACAAGCAATGGCACGATGAACTATATGAGACAAGAAATAATAAAATTAATAAAAACAGAAAGAAAAACTAACAACAAGCTGAAGATAATGATGTCAGGAAGAAAACGAAGATCATGAGAATCACGTTCACCGATATGCTAATACCGTAAACGTTCGCCTAATGGCGCTATGGGTTCCCTTGACATAACTTGAACTATGGACACAAACTAAAAGTGCCCTCCCATAAAAATCCCACCCGCAAATAAGGGCATGTATCCTTAATTCTTGATGGGATTTTTAGAGGAGGGAGCTCTCTATTTGTGCATGAAATTTACCCCAAGGCAAAGGAGCCCAGGTGCGCCATTAGGCGAACGTTTACGGTATGGCTATTAGGGCTGGCAACTCGAATCATGCTTCATGACGAATGCTGTTCTTGCTTACATTTTTTACCTTATATATTATCTGCTTTTAAGAATCACATCGCACACGTAAGGTGAAACATCAAACTAACATCTAACTATAATTTTGTTCAAACGAAGTTTTTACAACATTTTAAATTTCGGATCTATAATAAGAATACTAAGGCCGCTACAAACTTTTAGTGGATGTAGAATATTCGATGTACCATGGCTAGCCTTCGTTATTTAATTGTTTACCAGTTATATTTCTAATATTGTTTAAGGGTATACGAGGTATTGTTGGTCGAAGCAGCCAAAAAAGAAATCGATTTTCATTATCTGAATCAATGTATTATTGAAAAATACCACTTTGGTGTTTTGCAACAGTTCATTCTACAAATCATATACTTTGAAAACTTGCTTAATTATTATTATTGTTGTTGATGAGTTATGTACGTTTTACAAAAGTGTTGTTGTTTCAGCCCTCTTTACAACATAACTCAAGAACCACAGGACCTACAAATGTATATCTGTGATATTTGAATTCTTCTACACGCTCGCTATGAATTGAGCAATGCACTTTTTGAAAGCTCACTACCATTCGCAAGATGCTGTGAACTACTTTTTTCTGCTGCTTCGACCAACAATACATCGTATACCCTTAACTTCAAATGAATGTTTGATGAATGTAAAATCGATAATATATTTCCACTAGATATAAATATCGATTTTACGTCATCAAACATTCGTTATAAGTTAAACATTACTGGAAATAGAATGAGAATAGATAAAATAACGTAGACATCGAATATTCTTCGTCTTATACTCGGAGTCTGCGCGGTACCTCATTATAATGAGGATCAATTACGATCCTTGATTGGTTTACACAGGTTAATCAGCGCGTAAAAGGAAGACCGATCTATCTGGTGCTGATCGGAGAAAAGGAATAGCAGCAAATGGCGAAAAAGTCCGTACTTTTACAAGGCAAAAAGCAGTTTTTCTAGGCATTGTGGACATGGTGCCTTCACCAAAGAAAGTTTCCTACTATAAATACCTAACTTTTGAGATGGTTTGCACGTCAAAAGGTGCAAAATTAACAATAAGACGCCCGGTCATGATGCAGTCATGTCTACAGTAGAATTCATCTCGACCTTTGCAGGACTTAACCCCATTAGAAGCTATTAAACCAAGATAACACTCATTGAAACAGCTCAACTGATTAAATCGGATCTTCTCTGGCTGTGCACATGTGACTGTTTTCATGTGCGATATCGCAATAAAGTTTGTATTATCAGGGATATGCTGGTATTATAGTTTCAGTTGGGTAACCGATTATAAAGGAAACGAAAGGAAACAATGGTATGTGTACTTTTGTTCACGAAATGAGACAATGGCGTGCTTTTTGTAAACCAGCATTCTTGAAAATGAGCAACATAATGATTGTTGACTTAACACGGTTTGGAAATAATTTCTTCATATTTTTGGTGTTATCTGTCGTTTACATATCATTCCTAAAACACAAAAGTACGACCCCTCCAAACACCTAAATTAGCTAAAAATTTAGGACATGTTACAAAACTATATTGTCTAGAATTTTAGAAGAGTACTTTTAATATTGGCCGGTTATTTTTCACACAGCGACGTTAACTAGGCAATGTACTATTACCTATAACATTAACTAAAACACCAAAGTACGAATATTTCCAAACATCTAAATTAGCTAAAATTTAGGACATGTTAAAAACTATATTTTCTAGAACTTTAGAAGAGTACTTCTAATATTGGCCGGTTATTTTTCACACAGCGACGTTAACTAGTCATATCCCCATACTTTTAACGTAGGGCTATTTGTAAAGGTCACGCGTCAATGGGAAAGAGCACTGTGTATTGTGTATAGGAAAACGGACAGTAACTGCAGTATGTTATAAATCCGCGTTCAGCAAGTCATCATCACGACACTTGTAAACAAACCGTGCTCGAGTTTGATTGACAGGTGACGTCAGACGCGATAAATTATCTTTATCTTTGTCTTTCATTATATAATGAAAGACGGAGATAAAAAGAACATGTCTGACGTCAGGGCAAAGGCGTGCCGTGATTTGTTGCCGACCTGCGCAGTACGGCATTTTCTGGCTAGATTTCAGAATTTCAGACGCGAACTGGTCATTATATATATACTCACATCTAGTATCTTCAATAACAACAACAGCGCATTTGACACCGGTAATAACTCCCTTTGACGGATTGCCCAGACACACCTTGAATTGTACAGGTGTTTTCCAATTACATAGTTTATCTTCAAGTATATCAATGGTGATTGTATTGTTTTTGTCTCCAGGAGCAAAACTGATCGTCGCGTTTTGTATCTCGATATAATCTTTGTCACTCAATGCTGTGCCGTCTTCGGTCCACACATCTGTAAAAAAAAATGTTTCATTAAACGTTAACCCCCTGAACACTACCTGCCGATCTGACATTGCCTCTGATAAGTCAATTACAGGATATCTTTATTTTAATCACCAATCAGAATGGAGCTTTGCAAATAATTCACCCCAATCTTTTTTGTGTGGTGAAATTTTTCTAACAATGTTGCTGATTGGACCAATTGATAATGAAAACTTCTTTTTGACCAATCGGCAGGTAGTTCTCATGGGGTTAAACAGGCAGTTTTTTGTCCGATAATTCATTCGTATATTTATTTAGCCTTTTGGGAACAATCATGTGCCACTAAACCGTGTAAATTGTAAACGTTAATGAGGAAATGAGGTACATTCTAACGGTACCTCTTTTCTTATCATAAATAATGTACCGCTTGTCTTGAGTTACTGAAATTCCAGTGTAGTTCCCTACCGCCCTATAATATATATAACTTTTGTTACCTGTGTGTTATTATTTTTTGAGAAAAATGCAACAATAATCACAAATTTATCAAGGGGTGGAGTATCACCATATGATTATTGCATTCACTGCCAAAATCTGATAGAGTTGCCCGACCTATTCTAACACAGTAAGTCTTTTCGTTATCAAGTGAATGTATACTTTGATCAGCTCGTAATCATAGGCGGAAAATGTTATCACTACGCCGAGAATTAGACCCACGTTTATAAGAGTGGTATTAGTTGACCTGTCTGGTCTATATTTTGTGTGTTAAAGGAAGTAGACAAAGAATATGACTTAGATTTATAATTCGTGATGCTTCTGGCAAGATGTCACAAAAATATTCAAAATATTTTGATAATAATCCGAGTTGTTATTGGGCCCGGCGATTACGAGCTGATCAAAGTATAGTCAGTTTTCCACACATGTTTATAAACTAAAGAGCCAACCAACAACTCAAATTTAATATTAAATTCTTTCTGAAACTTCATAAAGAAATACGCTTCCCTCTTAACAAGCAGCGTAGCCAAGGGGGGGGGGGGGCAGGGGGCAGAGTGCTCCCCTCTGACAAAAAATAAAAGAAAATAATATCCCTCTGACAACAAAATGAAAGATAAAAAATCTGCACGGCAAAGGAAAAGAAAAGATGCAAAGAGCCCCTTTTCCACCAAAATTCACCCTGATCATGGGTCAAAGTAGTGTAAAATACAAAAACATCGTCACTGTAAGGCGGCCCTTTTTCTCCTGATCAGGAGCAAAAATAGTGTAAAAAACAAAACCAGTATATGATGCAACTGCAATTGTTTTCGTCAAAAAAAATATTTTGCCCTCCCCCCAGATCAAGAAAGTTGGCTACGCACCTGCTTAACCTAGATTTGTTTATATACACCAGGCACAAAAAGAAACTCGTCAGTTATATTCATCCTTGCTGTTCAATAACTTGATAATTTTGGATTATTCTGAAATATACATTTTGTTAATTGGACTTTTCTTTCTCATTTGACACCCTGTTCGTGAACATTGAACAAGAATTGACCAAGATATGCGCCACAAACTCTCAAACCCCAAAATGAAAAGTTGTAATTTTAACGATTCAATTGTGCCTGTTACACTGTGTGCTTTATTGATTGGCCCGTGGTGCTTGTGTGCAATACAACGATGCGTTCCCATTGAAAATGCAACTTTTCTTTTTTGGGTTTGAGGCTTTGGAGGCGTATATCTTGGTCAATTCTTGTTCGTTTTTCACGAACAGGGTGTCAAATGAGAAAGCAAAGTCCAATTAACAAAAATGTATATTTCAGAATAATCTAAATTTGTCAAGTTATTGAACAACAAGGATGAATATAACTGACGAGCTTCTTTTTGTGACTGGTGTATACTAAAGAGCAATGGGTGGAAACGTAACATGCATGTCCCAAACAAAATCATAATTGTACCTTCACTTACCCAATATGGACTCGACATCCGTAAAACCAAACCGAGTGATATCCAGATCAACTGTGCCATTACTGCCAACATAGTACACCGCTTGGCAGAAACTGTGTTCGGCTACAATAGAAGAATAATGTTATTACAAAATAATTGAATGTTCATTATTCAGTATGGGCATCAACACTTTGGATATCAAGACTATGGCTAAAACAGTTATTGTGGTTTGTATGAAAAATATTTTTTAAATGGTGACAGATATGATCAGAACAAAAGAAACAAATAAGGAAACAACAAAGAAAGATAAGAACTGAACAATGAAGTGCAGAAAAGGGAGAATTTACTGGACACGAAGATGGAGTAGAAGAAAACAAGACAGCAAATGAAAAAAAATATGATAATGACGACGACGACGATGATGATGATATTAAAGAAAATGAGAGAAGAATGAGCATAAAAACACAACATCCAGAGCCGAATTAATCAAGGAATTATGTATAGAATTATGTATAACACTTTCACAATTAAACATCAACAAAATGCAGTGTTGATAGTTCTCGAAGGTAACGCTAGATATCTGTTTTCTCTCCTTCAGTCGTGAACTTGATACCGGTTCCAGCGGATTTAGATATTAAGTAAATCCTTCTGATCCAAGCGGAAGGTAGGTTAGGAATCAAAATATATCGAGGAAATATACTAATACTTACTATCACAATCGCCAATTATAACAGTAGTACATTGCAATGATCCAAGTGTACCCGCTGTAGCGTTTTTGAGACATACATCCAAGTATTTGTCTTTGTCAATAGTTATATTTTCTGCAAGGTTTAATGTTATATACTCTATCGTGGATTGCGCATTAAAAGTAACGAGCTCGTCTATAAGAGGTTCGTAGTGCACGTCCGCTATTGCTGACATGTCGGATGTACAAATGGCTGAAAAGAAAAGCGTAACAGATCGGTTTGCATATCTCCATTTGTATGACTTTTGAGGGCAGCTTCAAAACTCGACTGCCGGTTGACCGGTGGTTGAACCGCGTTCCATTGTTTTGAGCAATAGAAACCGGCCGGAACCGGAGGGCAACCGGCGTTGAGTTTTGAAGCCGTTCTTTATAATAAGCAGAAATATGTCATCATTGAAATACTCATGTCACTTATACAGGGTGTCCAAATAAAACAGCAACATAACTTTAACCCCTATTTCTTGAGATTATCTATAGTTAAGGGTCCGAATGTCTTCAACTGTATTGTCTTTGAACAACATTTCAATGATAAAATGTTTACCCCAGCACTTTAGCCGGGGCCCCAGTGATTTTCATTTCGCTCTTGCTAAATTATTCCAAGAGCTACTGACTTTTTACTCCTTAGTTAGGTGAAAATTGTCAATTCCTTATATATATATATAGTAGGAGAAAATTCTGTGAAAATCACATTTTTGTAGAATTTTTAGCAGAAAATTAATTTTGCCTATACTTTTGTACATAGCAAGAATGTCCAAAGTTTGCATGGGCGCCCTTTCATTATGACGTCATAGCCGCATTATGTGAGGAATGTTTGTACTTATTTTGGTATCACTGGAAAGAGGAGACCCATAGCTATATATACATTCGTACCAATTATAACGTTTATAATTGAAAATATTGGGGGGGTTCATGTTACAAAATATGGCTCAGTAGTTCTAGTGTTAAATAATGAAGACATCTCACACCGCAAATTCTAAGTCGAATATTCGGAACCTGCAGTGGACCTAAAGGTATTAGAAAAAATAAACAGGTAGCCACAACGCCCACTTACCAACCGTTCCATTGATAGATGAATCTCCAGTTCTTATCACGCCAATAGATATATTTCCTTGCGTCTCGGTTACGTAATAGGTCGGCTTCTTGAAAGTATACACAGCTGTTGGATACGATCAATTTCAAATGTGTAAATTATAATCTCCAACTTTTGAGACGTGTAAAATTCGGTGGCTTTACAATTACGGCTTGCTTTTAAAACTGATCAAACAGATTTTTGTTCCATAAATCCAACAAAAATTCAAAAAGATTGATTTTGACCCATTTTGGAACAACACTTTTTGATCAACTTCACTAAAAACAGTTTTTATATATATTTTTTATAGTTATTAAGTTTTCGGATTTTCTCTAAAATTGAGCAATTTTTTTAACCAATTTTGGTTTATATTTCTTAGAGAGTGATTTTTCAAAATTAAATTACGATAATAGATTGAACAAATATAACATGACAAAAAAATAAAAATATGAGCATTTGTCCTTTGAAACTTTTAAACCGACCTCAACAATGGCGATTGTGACAGTCACACATACGGAAGATTGCATAAAGCCATTAAAAAAGATATACAAATGAGAATATAAACTAACCAGTAGATACCAGTCGTAATCCTACTATTGCAGGGCAAATTGGATGGACTCGGGGAAAGTTCTGGTCAGGAAGGTACTCTTTAGTATTAAATCTGACGTCGTAGTCAAATAGGTTGCGCTCTTTGTATTGTGTTTTTATGGATGGGTAAAAGTGGATGAAAGTGTCAACGCCCGTTCAAGCGTGCGTAAAAGTGTGACGGAGTGAGTGCTGGGGTGGGGTGGCGTGTAGGGTGGAGTGGCTCTGGGGATACGGTGTCTGAAACCGCCCACTGTGTCCCTTATCATGCTTTTATTATCTACAACTCACCCCAGGATTTTGATCACAAGTGTCCCCAATGCCGTCTCCGTCCATGTCGATTTGATCTACGTTCGGTGATATGACACAATTGTCACATGCATCTCCGACATTGTCACTGTCACTGTCCAGTTGATTTGTGTTGGATACGCTTAAGCAATTGTCACATGCGTCGCCAATCATATCACCATCGCTATCTGTGTCGTTTTGATTTGCGTTAAATGTAAAAGGGCACGTGTCGTTAGTATTTTTCAATCCGTCGCCATCGATGTCATCGTCACAAGCATCGCCCTCACCGTCGTTATCGGTGTCTGTTTGATCACTATTTGGTACTTCTGGACAGTTGTCGATATCGTTAGGTATTCCATCACCATCGTTTTCTGCGTCACATTGATCGCCCAGACCATCACTATCGCTGTCCATCTGATCTTCATTGGATACTTTAACACAATTGTCACATATATTCAAAACACCGTCATTATCAATATCATCATCACAAGCATCACCAATTCCATCACCATCTGTGTCGGTTTGATTTCCGTTTGATGTGGAAGAGCACGTGTCGTTGACATTTGGTATTCCGTCGCCGTCGATATCATTGTCACAGGCATCGCCTACACCGTCGTCATCGGTGTCTGTTTGATCATTATTAGGTACTTCTGGACAGTTGTCATCCTCATCAGGTATTTTATCACCATCGTTATCTGCGTCACATTGATCGCCCAGACCATCACTATCGCTGTCCATCTGATCTTCATTGGATACTTTAACACAATTGTCACATATATTCAAAACACCGTCATTATCAATATCATCATCACAAGCATCACCGATTTCATCACCATCTGTGTCGGTTTGATTTCCGTTTGATGTGGAAGAGCACGTGTCGTTGACATTTGGTATTCCGTCGCCGTCGATATCATTGTCACAGGCATCGCCTACACCGTCGTCATCGGTGTCTGTTTGATCATTATTAGGTACTTCTGGACAGTTGTCATCCTCATCAGGTATTTTATCACCATCGTTATCTGCGTCACATTGATCGCCCAGACCATCACTATCGCTGTCCATCTGATCTTTATTGGATACTTTAACACAATTGTCACATTTATTCAAAACACCGTCATTATCAATATCATCATCACAAGCATCACCAATTCCATCACCATCTGTGTCGGTTTGATTTCCGTTTGATGTGGAAGAGCACGTGTCGTTGACATTTGGTATTCCGTCGCCGTCGATATCATTGTCACAAGCATCGCCTACACCGTCGTCATCGGTGTCTGTTTGATCATTATTAGGTACTTCTGGACAGTTGTCATCCTCATCAGGTATTTTATCACCATCGTTATCTGCGTCACATTGATCGCCCAGACCATCACTATCGCTGTCCATCTGATCTTCATTGGATACTTTAACACAATTGTCACATATATTCAAAACACCGTCATTATCAATATCATCATCACAAGCATCACCAATTCCATCACCATCTGTGTCGGTTTGATTTCCGTTTGATGTGGAAGAGCACGTGTCGTTGACATTTGGTATTCCGTCGCCGTCGATATCATTGTCACAAGCATCGCCTACACCGTCGTCATCGGTGTCTGTTTGATCATTATTAGGTACTTCTGGACAGTTGTCATCCTCATCAGGTATTTTATCACCATCGTTATCTGCGTCACATTGATCGCCCAGACCATCACTATCGCTGTCCATCTGATCTTCATTGGATACTTTAACACAATTGTCATAAATATTCAAAACACCGTCATTATCAATATCATCATCACAAGCATCACCGATTCCATCACCATCTGTGTCGTTTTGATTTCCGTTTGATGTGGAAGAGCACGTGTCGTTGACATTTGCTACTCCGTCGCCGTCGATATCATCGTCACAGGCATCGCCTACACCGTCGTCATCTGTGTCTGTTTGATCATTATTAGGTACTTCTGGACAGTTGTCATCATCATCTGGTATTTTATCACCATCGTTATCTGCGTCACATTGATCGCCCAGACCATCACTATCGCTGTCCATCTGATCTTCATTGGATACTTTAACACAATTGTCACATATATTCAAAACACCGTCATTATCAATATCATCATCACAAGCATCACCAATTCCATCACCATCTGTGTCGGTTTGATTTCCGTTTGATGTGGAAGAGCACGTGTCGTTGACATTTGGTATTCCGTCGCCGTCGATATCATTGTCACAAGCATCGCCTACACCGTCGTCATCGGTGTCTGTTTGATCATTATTAGGTACTTCTGGACAGTTGTCATCCTCATCAGGTATTTTATCACCATCGTTATCTGCGTCACATTGATCGCCCAGACCATCACTATCGCTGTCCATCTGATCTTTATTGGATACTTTAACACAATTGTCACAAATATATCAAAACACCGTCATTATCAATATTAGTGGGTATCATCATCACAAGCATCACCGATTCCATCACCATCTGTGTCGTTTTGATTTCCGTTTGATATTGAGCATCACCGATTCCATCACCATCTGTGTCGGTTTGATTTCCGTTTGATGTGGAAGAGCACGTGTCGTTGACATTTGGTATTCCGTCGCCGTCGATATCATTGTCACAGGCATCGCCTACACCGTCGTCATCGGTGTCTGTTTGATCATTATTAGGTACTTCTGGACAGTTGTCATCCTCATCAGGTATTTTATCACCATCGTTATCTGCGTCACATTGATCGCCCAGACCATCACTATCGCTGTCCATCTGATCTTCATTGGATACTTTAACACAATTGTCACAAATATTCAAAACACCGTCATTATCAATATCATCATCACAAGCATCACCGATTCCATCACCATCTGTGTCGGTTTGATTTCCGTTTGATGTGGAAGAGCACGTGTCGTTGACATTTGGTATTCCGTCGCCGTCGATATCATTGTCACAGGCATCGCCTACACCGTCGTCATCGGTGTCTGTTTGATCATTATTAGGTACTTCTGGACAGTTGTCATCCTCATCAGGTATTTTATCACCATCGTTATCTGCGTCACATTGATCGCCCAGACCATCACTATCGCTGTCCATCTGATCTTTATTGGATACTTTAACACAATTGTCACATATATTCAAAACACCGTCATTATCAATATCATCATCACAAGCATCACCAATTCCATCACCATCTGTGTCGGTTTGATTTCCGTTTGATGTGGAAGAGCACGTGTCGTTGACATTTGGTATTCCGTCGCCGTCGATATCATTGTCACAGGCATCGCCTACACCGTCGTCATCGGTGTCTGTTTGATCATTATTAGGTACTTCTGGACAGTTGTCATCCTCATCAGGTATTTTATCACCATCGTTATCTGCGTCACATTGATCGCCCAGACCATCACTATCGCTGTCCATCTGATCTTCATTGGATACTTTAACACAATTGTCACAAATATTCAAAACACCGTCATTATCAATATCATCATCACAAGCATCACCGATTCCATCACCATCTGTGTCGTTTTGATTTCCGTTTGATGTGGAAGAGCACGTGTCGTTGACATTTGCTACTCCGTCGCCGTCGATATCATTGTCACAGGCATCGCCTACACCGTCGTCATCTGTGTCTGTTTGATCATTATTAGGTACTTCTGGACAGTTGTCATCATCATCTGGTATTTTATCACCATCGTTATCTGCGTCACATTGATCGCCCAGACCATCAATATCACTGTCCATCTGATCTTCATTGGATACTTTAACACAATTGTCACAAATATTCAAAACACCGTCATTATCAATATCATCATCACAAGCATCACCGATTCCATCACCATCTGTGTCGTTTTGATTTCCGTTTGATGTGGAAGAGCACGTGTCGTTGACATTTGGTACTCCGTCTCCGTCGATATCATTGTCACAAGCATCGCCTTCACCGTCGTCATCGGTATCTATTTGATCATGATTAGATATTCCTGGACAGTTGTCCATGTCATCGGGTACTCCATCACCGTCAGTATCTAAACAATATTAATAGTATCTTAAAGCAATAAAGTGTTTGTAGCATTTGCTGCATTATCATTATTATCAGTCCAGTCCGACTGCCTGATCAGGAAGTACTGCCGAATCAAGCAGCATGTTGCCGAGTCAGGCAACACAGGCTTTGTAACCCTTCCGAATTTGACAGACTACGGACTAAATTGTTCATGGTGATTTTATAAAAGATCGGTGGAAATTTTACTTTGACACACATGAGGTACATGTAAGTTGACAATTTTCAACGGGCGAAAAAAAATTCCACCGGGAGGAAAATAATTTAAATAACAAAACAATTTCTAACGGTTTTTAAAAATTTGATTTAAATATGCAAATTAACTTTTTAATATTTTAATACTACTAATTGTACATCCATTGATAATTTTATATATTTTACCTACTTCTTTACTCTAAACCAAGAAATAACGGTATATTAAAAGATGCTCTATTTGAAATAGAGCATTGCATTGTGGGATACCATGCAGCCTGACTCGGCAACATGCTGCCTGATTCGGCAGTACTTCCTGATCAGGCAGTCGGACCGGACTGATTATGGAATATATCGTTAGTTATGTCTTAAATAAGTAAAGAATTTGGATATTTCTGTACTGTATCATGTCAGTCATGCTTTAAAACAGTTGTGAAGAAAAGTGTGAAGAAACTGTATAATTTGACTTCTTAGATTAGGGGATCTATCCTGTCGTACAATATACAATATTTTCAGATTACAGGGAAAGAATAACGATACTAATGTCACATTACATTACAATGAAAATATAACACGCATAGACAGATAAACCAGAGAAAAAACTCCGGATATAACTGCTTGTGCAGGGATTTGAACCCCAGACCATTCGCTTATCAGGCGAACGCTCAAACCACTAAGCTACACAGACTCTCCCTGATAAACAGTGCTAATGTCGGGTACTTATAAATAATGAGTAGTCAACCGTGCAAACAATACACAATACCCCAGTGTATGAGATCAATTAATGATTGATTCAGCTAGTTTTAAAAATAATTCTATTACCCCCACGACCCATTATTCAAAATCGCGCACTGCGATTTGTTGAAACGCGTCACGTGAAAGACCATTAATTAGCAATAAAGTGACCAGGGCAACGAACTTTATGTTCTTCTCGCATCACAGCGCACAGCAAAGCGCGATGCTGTATATTAGCGTCGTTACGCATTCTACGCAAAGCATTACGCTTGGTTACGGGTTCTGCAATACTCGCTATCACTTACACTTTGGTTACGCGTAGGCGCTCCACCTTCAGGTAAACAACTTGAAATATTTGGGCAAAAATGTGATATTTTCTCTTTAAATCGCACTATTTTGTGGTAATAGAATAGAAATAAAGGGTGCAGCATTATCCTTTACACGCAAAAAATGTGTCCTCGACAGTAAAAACATTTAAATAATGGGTTCGGCTGCGCCTCACCCATTATTTACGTTTTTACTGCCTCGGACACATTATTTTCGTGTAAAGGATAATGCATTACCCTTTATTTCTTAATTAAAATAAATTTCATTTACCGTTTATTTGGCACAGGTTACCGGTGAACCCCTCAAAACAGACACACAGACCATCCGCTACACATGTCCCATTATTAAAACAACCAGCTCCACAGACTGTCACAAATATAAAGAGTAATGCTGAGCGATAGCGGTTGTATTATAGTGAATGAGGTAAAGCGCTTTTTTGTTGCGTTGGGAAAAGCGCGATACCTTACAATTGAGATACTAATCGCTCGTCGCTCATCTATAGAGTATACATTTAGCTCATTGTAAAACAGACCACGTTATTAGAGACATTGCGATTTTCAAACGTAGACGTAGACCGTACGTTTTTCACGTACGTTAATACGTACAGTTTTACGTAGCTATACGCTGGCGAAGTTACGTAATTCATAGGATTAACTACCATAGCAATAGGTACAAACAATTTTGAATATACCGCGCTGCACTACAAGCAGGTTGCACTCATCACCTGTCTTCAATCATATAATAGATTGAATACAATACCGCTCTTTTCAAAGAGACTAATGTTACAGGTGCAAGTGATTAGCATTTCTTTGACATCTATGGTACCGCAAGAACGTAGTAGTGCAGCGCGATATAATCAAAAATGGTTTGTACCTATTGATGTTAGTTAATCCGATTATTACGTAACTTCGCCAGCGTATACGCTAGCGAAGTGACGTAGTTAATCGGATTAACTACCATTATAGCAATAGATGAATACAATTTTGACAATATCGCCCGCACTACAACGTTCATGCGGTACCAATGCATTGAACCATAGATGTCAAAGAAATGCTAATCACTTGCACCTGTAACATTAGTCTCTTTGAAAAGAGCGGTATTATATTCAATCTATTAAATGATTGAAGACAGGTGATGAGTGCAACCTGCTGTAGTGCAGAGAGATCTATAGATGTTATCACGTTCATTTCTACGTAGAAAATATTCAAAACTGGCTAAATACGTGACCTCGCTTCGATACAGGAGAGTGGTTTGAATAGATCAACGTACGTCCGATGGAAATCGCAATGTCTCTATTATGAGTCATCGACAGGTACTCTATTCTGAACAGACGATGGTCAACGTCATTTAATTCGGTAACAGACAATATCGTAAACATAAAAAAACAGGCAATGGGCTATTCCATTTAAAATCCAGACTACCCATGTGGAAGATTTTGGAAATATCTTCTACCGGGGGAGTACGAATGTTTTAAGCACATTAGGCAGCTCCATTTAAATTTCATACACCCTCTGAGAAAGATTCAACTTGAAATCTTCCCCTGAGGGAGAATGAGTTTCAAATGTGATAATTCCATTTGAAATTCATACTCCCAATATGTGTGGAAGGATACTGCCTGGACGATGGATGCAATATTGTTTTCCAGGGGTACGATTTTGGCTCTATTTGCCCCGTTATAGAATAAAGGTGTACAAATATATCTCCCAGTGCAATGTATACATTTTCACTTGAAAATAAATTAGGATTAGAAAGGAAGTCGTGACTCTCGTTTGACAGGCGAAGCTGCCAATCACCACAACAACTGTCCAATGTTACGATTACACGCATTTTAAAGTATTGTAGTAAATGGGGTTCTGCTCATTTAATTTAGTGGAGTGCGCCCGTAAGCTGTTATTTTTTATTGGTAACCTTTGACCTTCTGATTTAGACACGTGAATATCGTAACATATCGTCCGTAGCCACAAACGAGAAAGAGTTGAAAACTATACTTTATAGTGGGATGCACTATCACATCCCATCAGATTTAACAAGTAACACATTGCTTGATAACATTAATACACTTTTGGAATATTATTTGTCAGTTTGTATTTACGTGGTAAAACCAATGACAACGTCAAAATCTAGTCAATGTTACCCCCCCCACCCCTCCGATTCTGAGAGCGGTACATCAACCTTCTACCATAAACGCTTTATAGGCAAACACCTTTCTGAGGTTTAATAACATTACTATAGGTGACATTGCGTTGCCAGATCAGTGCTTGTAATACCTAAAGATATACTTGTCTCTCTGGAAGACCAACAGCCTGAAATTTGCTTTAATTCTCTTCACGCGGGTGTCGACTGCAGACGACATGTTTCAAAAATTTTAAAATTTTAAATTTTCATCACCATATTTGGAATCAGCATGAAAAATGCATTAAAATGAATACAAACAAGCCTAATATTGGTACAGTAGTTTTTAAGATAGCTCTTGATATTTTGAGAAAATATTTCAAAACTTGAACTTTATCCGTTGAAGGGCATGGCTGGCACGCAGAGTAGAAATGAGGAGGTTGTATAAAACAGGGATCTCAGATTTATTAGCCAACGCATTGATTCACACATAGGTCGATATAGACGCTGGAACTTAATGAAATAACGAATTTCTCTGTTTTATCTGATTTGTTCGGCAAAATATTAAAAGTGGATATACCTGATACCTGAAATTTGGGACAAAATTAAAATATATATTTAGTTCAAATCGCACATTATTGCTTTAAAATATCAAGTTCAATAATATAGTTTGGTTTATGCCCTTTACTATTACTGTAATGATCATAACGTGATCATGTAATTAGTTTCTTTATTTAATTATTTTGTTTGAAAATGTAATTTCTGAAACGAAACGTTTGCAATTTTAAAGTCAACAATCAATGCATACCGGTAGGTCTCAAAATTAGGCGAAACTCTATAATTGATCAAATAACAATTTACCTGGTGGATTGCGTCCTTTATAATGACCATAGTTTTATATAAATCACCAACTGTGCCATTAACTGGATCATGAAGTGTGATGAGAAAATGTTCATCTGTTTCGTGGTAAGTATCCGATGCAATAGTTATTGAAACAGTCGCAGAGGTCATAGTAGCAGAAAAAATCTACTGAGGTGTTTACTTTATCGCTGTAATCAGTTGGCTCTACTTCGCTTAGATCCATCGTGCTGATTTCTATGTAAAGGAAATGTTATACTTATTAAAGCCATATTATAACATTTGCTGAGGAGGACGCCCCTCACTGAATTTTTCAAATTCTTTTTTCACACGATTATATTCTACTTTATTAAACCAATATACCTTGGTACCTATAAGTGATGTAGTTTTGTCAAAATCAGAGATTTTGAATAAAACGCCGGAACTGGCGTTTTATTATTACGATGGAATTATTACTCGAACGCATACACGATGTTCATAACACACAGTACGTACACGGCGTGCGGGACGGTGATATACACAACAAAGGGTCGTACCATAACATGACCGAAGGAGTGGTACGTATTGGCGACATGTGCGCTGGTAGTAAATTCAATTTTCTTTTGCTTTGCCGTAGTTGTTCGGCTCAAAAAATAAAAGGGGATATATCTGACAGTAAAAGCTAACATTATATGGC